>NC_043961.1:33139047-33439047 GCF_902148855.1 Sphaeramia orbicularis | reverse complement strand
CAGGTGACTAAAATTTTTTATTTTTGTGTTAGAGCATTTAATTAATTGGTTGCAAACGGGGTGTGAAGGGGATTTTAAGCAATATAGTAAAAAAATGCTCCAGGAAAACATCGCCTACCCTGCCTTTAACCTTTATTTAACCAGGTAAAGACCAAAGAACGGTTGTTTGTCTGTATATCTCAGCCCTGCAATAAAATAGTGACAGGTTCAAGTTGTACCCTGCCTTCACCCAGTGGTAACTGGGATAGGCTCCAGCCCAACCCCTCTGTGATCCTCCAGAGGATTCAGCAGGTCAGAAAATGATTGAAAGAGGAAAAAAGGTTTATTTGTATATTGTTGAACTAGTTGGACTGGATAAATAGAACTACCAGTATGCTGAGACGTAAGACTAGACAGTTGCACCACACAACTTAAGTTACCTCAGTGTGTTATCAAATTCTTATGACTGTATAAAATTGATGATGAGCTGAAAAGATTTGTCCTGTAATGTGCAATATCATTTTCTCTTTGGTATTGAAGAAAGGAACTGGTATTATCCCAAGGTATCAGTATCGTACTGTTATTGACACTTTTTAAACAATACTCAGCCCTAATCATAAAACGCGGTGACCTGAGTTGCCTCTTTAAGGGCGTTGCTTAAAGTATTTTAGACGTGTTAAGATGACATGATCATAGCCCTGCTTTCCCATCAGTCCAATGTGGGACTCAGCTGATCGTGTGCCATATGCGCTATACGTGGGCACCATGTCCTCCTATTCAGCTACTATTCTGTGACCTTCATAAAACTCACTCATAAAACCTAAATAGTTCACGGCACTTATGTGTTTGTTTCTCCCTTCGACAGCTGCTTGCATGTGATTAGCAGCTGATTGGTCAGCGTATGACCAGTTACAGGTCATGGAGGTCAGCATTGATCCATACCTATGGCCTAGTCATAGAATATCCTCCCGAGCCACAGTGAGTAAAAGTTTTGGCTTTTTTTTTACATTAAGTAATTGCCTTGATTGGAAACAGGACATTTTTATGGAATGTCCTTTGCAGTGGACAGCACTTAGTTAAGTTTTTTTTTTTTTTTTTTTTTTAGGTAAATCTGTGAACCTTGTCCCCTACAGAGGACAAAACTGCATGCTGGGTCTCATGAGGATAGTTATACATGACCATCTTTTAATTACAGTAAACAGAGACTCTGTGCTTCTAATCACATCACTAGTTGTCATGTGAATAGAGCATCAGTTTATTTAATGGTTCATAAAAGACATACTCTCCTTTAATGAGACAGTCAGAGGGTAGTGACATTGAATATCAAATATCAGGTGCTGTACATCAGAGACAAACATTAGAAGCAAAAGTTTTATAGATACTATGGTCAGACCGTTTAAGATACATTTCTTGTAAATCCTGTGTATAGGAAGGGCTTTGTGGTCTGCAGCCCCCTTTTAAGCTGCTAATCTTGTTATTCTTAACCCTATGAATGACATAGCCGCAGGGATCAGCTGTCTGGTGGCCGTGTGTCGTGGAGGACTCCCTTGAAAGCAGAGGAAGTTGCACTATCACAGGTTGTGACCTCTTTGGACTTTGGTCAGTAGGTCACCTTTCATATGTGAGATGAAATGTTACAGCGAGTCCAGAGCTTTTTGGGTTTGGGCCGAGTCAAGTCTCAGGTGGCCTGAGTCACATCTGAATGAGTCAAGCTTAAATTAAGTTCAAGCCTTCATAAGGAGATTGGATTTCTTTACATTCTGAAAGCTCACTTTTCAGTCCTATTTGGTTTTCTTCAAATCTGAGCAGTGCTTTTTATGTTCAAAGAGGTTTTTTTTTTAGTCTGGATATATAAATAAACTACTAGTCTGTTACTATGCAAGGGCTGCCTGTTACTGACTCATTTATTTTCAGTGTTTATTCATATTTCGTTGGGTCATGGTCAATTCCAAGTAAAGTGTCACGTCTTTATTTTTGTGACTTGAGTCTGACTCATGTCTGAAAGCTTCAAATATCTAAATGAATCCTCACCTATTTCCAAATATTGCTCCCTCTGTGTGACTCCATGACAAACTGTACAGGGTGGGGAAGCAAAATTTACAATATTTTGAGGCAGGGATTGAAAGACAGTGTATGACCAATTAGTTTATTGAAAGTCATGAGAATTTATTTGCCACAAGAAAATTTACATAATAGAAAATGTTTTAATTCTGTGTGTCCTCCTTTCTCAATAACTGCCTTCACACACTTCCTGAAACTTGCGCAAGTGTTCCTCAAATATTCGGGTGACAACTTCTCCCATTCTTCTTTAATAGTATCTTCCAGACTTTCTCGTAATAGTTTTGTTCATAGTCATTCTCTTCTTTACATTATAAACAGTCTTTATGGACACTCCAACTATTTTTGAAATCTCCTTTGGTGTGACGAGTGCATTCAGCAAATCACACACTCTTTGACGTTTGCTTTCCTGATTACTCATATGGGCAAAAGTTTCTGAAAAGGTATGGATAATAGTGTTAGGTATGATTATGACATCAATGTATGTTTGGTTTCAAAACAATTGACGAAGTGCCTGCTGAGAAAAAACAACTAAATGTTCATTGTAAATTTTGCTTCCCCACCCTGTATATTACACCTGATGATGCTTAAAAGTTAATAAGAAAACAAAGCACCCATACAGTGTCTATAAACAACTCTCTGCTAGAAATAATCTTGAACTAACTCCAGGGAATTTTAAGTGAAAGGTACAATTCTGTCCGTCAACCACACATCATGTCTGTCTATTTAAAGGGCCACAGGTCATAAATAAAGCCACGGCCCAACCACCCACTCGTCATTCCGCTCTTCTCTCCTGACGCCATGGATTCGAAGAGCAAGTAACACGTTGAGTGGAAATGAACAGTGTGTCTTGGTTGTTGAGATCTGGCCCTGAGCTGACCTGTCCTTATGTTCAGCCAGGAATTTGGCACTCATGTCACACCACCTGCTGCTGTCATTTGTGTTAGTTGGACTCATAATGCTTCATATGTTGACTTCGATTGTAGCTAGGCTTCTGTTCCTGACATAAATACACACAAAGATATAAACATGAGCCTTTGCCGCTCTGAAATTAATCACTGACAAAGGGTAGTGACATACTGTTCAGGTCATAAAATGAAAAACATGCAACAGGTAGAACCACATAGTTAGATCAATGTCTCTTCTAGTTGTAAATGTTGCTGGAGACATATGTTGTCTGCTGTGATTTCTGATTAAAAGTGGTGAGAGGTGAAAATCTCACAGGCCTACAGTGGAGAAGTGTTTGGCTGCGATCCCTTTTTCAGCAAGAGGTTTGTTTTTAGATTTGAGCAGGCACTGGCATCCACTTCAGTCCTCTATGGCCTTATGCAGTGTATCTGAGGCATGACTCTGACGTGAACAGTGCTTGCCTCCACAAGCTGAAAGCTGGGAGTATTTATGTTGTGTGTATACGTAACTAACAGATACCCAAACATGACCCCCTCTGCTTGTTCAGCCAATTAAAAGCTCTCATTGC
Source organism: Sphaeramia orbicularis (assembly GCF_902148855.1). Lineage (NCBI taxonomy): Eukaryota > Metazoa > Chordata > Actinopteri > Kurtiformes > Apogonidae > Sphaeramia > Sphaeramia orbicularis. The sequence continues at coordinate 33,435,533 of NC_043961.1, read as the reverse complement.
TATCACACCCCACAGAGAATCAATAAATGATGCAAACTGAATTTTGTCTTATCCTTCGACCCCAGCAGACAGTGTCTAGTGAGTTCAGGGCCAACAACAGCCAGGAGTCACATACTTTTTCACAAGCAGCACAGGGATGTGGATGTTACAAATGACCATACTCACTCAGAATTGGGATCTTCCTTTAAGAAAGCTTGGATGACCAGTGGCAACTCAGATTTAACGATGTACAGGTAGCTGGACATAGCTGTGACACATACGGGAAAGAAAAATTAGCAGATTCCAGGACTACAGATGAGAATTAAAGGAGTGATATTTTGCTTTTTTTAAATGAAATTATACATTTTAAAACATTTCCCTGTGGTCTACATAAACTGTAAATGCTATGCTTGGGTCTGAATTCTTCTTTAATTCAACTCCACAGGTCCATCTTCAACCCTATTTCTGAGTAATGACACGAAAAAAGTCATTTTGAGCGCTGGCCCTTTAAATGCACATGGGCCACTTCACGCTCAACCAACAACTGAACATTTTAGGCAATCGGCTCGAAGTTTGGACGTATTTTCAGTATGGACTACAACTTCTGCTGCTGGCAAACAATTACGGCGTACTTGGAGAAATGTTCATCGGAAGTCTTGACCTTATATGTGCAAATGTCGTGACGTAACTACTTATTGACATAACAAATTACGAAGGAATTGAAATGGGTTGTAGAAATCAACTTGATTTTTGCCAAAATGAATATAAAGATAGCTTTGCAGCACCTGGAGGGTTCAAATTCTAACATTTTGAACTATTAGAGTCCCCAGATGCACAAATAAATGTACCAAAGACTAATAAAAGTGAGTTTAACAAAATATAACCCCTTTAATAAATTACAGGGGTTGATGATTTGACCAAACATCAAATCATGATGTTGCTATTATGATCCATGATTTCAATTATGTCGTTTTTTTTTCTCCAGAGTACAAACAAACCAGAAACAGACAATGGATTACAATGAAATATTAAAGCTAGATCTTATGATCATTAATTTGCCATAAATAAAGAGGAATACCTGTTTCTATTGGGTGACTGTAATAGTCATAAGAACTGTGATTTACAGTGAACCACAACTTTAAATCAAAAAATTTGAGGACAAAGCTGCCAGAGTGCATATCCCTAGATCATAGGCTAATCCTGGAACAATTCCATTGATGTGTAAGCTGAAACACTGAATACAGTGTACCGTCCTCAATAAATCAATGAATCAATTACATACGATACAGTACTTGCAATGTAAGTAGAACCAGTGAATTATGTCTCTTCCTCATTTAAATGTAATTCTTTGTCTGAAAAGGAGCCCTGGCATTCAGTCTTCAAGAATTATTCATTTCACCTGTGAGGCTAATGAATCAACTTAGAGAAAGTACATGCTGTTCAGTGACTCACACACACTCTTGTTGATATGAACACAAATACGGCTGTTTGCAAGCAGATTTTTATACACAGCATTTCTATGTCCCATTCTTGAACAACATAAATGAAAGCAAATGCAAAACTAGGGTCTTAAGAGCATAAAGATGTGTGATGTTTGGAAAGTTGGAAACTAACTCTAAGCCATTTGACACTTCAATGTTTTCTCATGACTGTTATGTTTTTGATCATATGATTCACAATCTTCCACTCATTTCTTACCTCCAATATTCTGCAGGGTAATCGCTATACCAGCAGCCATTTTTCCTGGAGTGCCGAAGGCTCTGTACCCAAGCTGTTCATAAGCTCGAATTCCTGCGAGGAGATTACAAGAAAAAAATATTGACTCAGTTATGTTTACATAAATGTCTCTCTGAGTCAACACAATAAAGCTGCTATCATCGTAACAGGAATGCACTTCTGTGTTCAGAAGGTGATGGACTGTGTGATGTTTGGATTTCTTCTGTATGTCTAAACCATTAGAAAAGCTATTAAACATAACTGGTCAACTTTTTTCTAGAAGTATATAATAGCCTGTAATCTGTTCTGAACATTCCTAAATAGTCCTTTATCAGATCAGCTTCATTCTTTTACCACTTTATTTCCACTGTGTACCCAGGAGAGTTGAAGGACTTTAATTTACATACAAGGACATACACGTAACATTTCAATGATATAACTGGAAGTGAAAAAAAATTTAGCTCTGCTATTGCTTTACAAAAGACAGAGACGTGACCCAGCTTACCCACAATGCCAGAGGATTTGAGCAACAGATGAATGGAATAAGATGAGAGGGCTGCCACAGCAGACAGAAGAAACCTGGAACACATTCAGAAGGAAAGGTCACACCTGCGGCTTCTTTACTGGATGTTAAGCGCTTTTCAGCACCTTCGCATCAGGTTTATAATCCTGGCCTTCCACAGTCCATTTTATTTATATTTACCGCTGACATTTAATTATCTAACCACTTTCATACAGGATTAGTATTAACTGTGAACCCCTGGTAGATCGGAGTAATCGTCTGATCTTAATCACATGTAAATCAGTCATGTTGGTAATAATTCAATAGCAAATTACCTACCATATTTCAGCAAACAGAGGTCCTAATGTTAATATAAGCCCCCTGTGAACTGATATATCTGTAATTTGGTGGGATATGGATCATTTTTTGCTCCCTCCACACATTTATTCTGCCTATTTCCTGGTCGAGGACAATGGAGACAGCACTGGTGACTATGACTGGAAGTTCTTAGAGTGTTGAGTGCAAATTCAGGAGGCTCATGTCATATTATAGCATGGGTATTCACAGAAAAGGCAAATGTAAATCTTACAGAAGAGTATCTGAGTTTGTGGAGGAATGACATGCATATCCACATTAGGAAAATTCTGTTGTCTTTCAACTGTTCTCTGTAAGTGGTGAATCTGCCCTAGACATCAGAACTGAGGAATAATGTAATCTGTAAAAACAGACTTCAGTGAAACAGACATGGGGGGTTAATTTCCAAATCAACAAAGGTCCACAGGTTATACTGGTCCCATGTGAACAGGGCTTCAGATGCAAAGCCAACAACATTGCCCCCGCTTTGCTTGGGACCTAAAAGCTGACACTGCTGAGAAACTGCACACAATGCAATCTAAATCTTTGCAACAGCTGAGAAAATGATCAGTGTGGGAGAAAAAAGAAGTAACATTCTTGAATTAATGAGCCTTGGTCATAACAGAATATTAATGCGCTCCAGTCACACACATCGATTTCCCACAGTGGGAGTTGTAGCAGTCCTGCTCAAGAGCCACAAAGCTCTGAGTGGGTATCGTTGAGGGCTCTAAGGTCAGAGGGTGACCCCAAACACATCACCTTTAAACACTTTTCCCATCAAGTGTTTCTGGGTTATTACATCCCCATGAAATTCCAGCAGGCAGTTAGGATCATTAGTAAAGTTACATGTATGCAGGCCTTCTTTAAAGTACATTTTTAAAAAAAATACAAATTGTTCGGAAGGATCCAAAACCATTGACCATAACTGAGTGGGTACAGAGACTGAAAAGGGTCTACACTATGGAGCGAATGACTGCAAGCCTACAACTAAAGATGGACACTTTTGAACAAAGATGGAACTGTATTACTCGGTATTTGGGTGATGAAGGAACGGGACCTATTATAAGATTGTTATGTCTCTCTATGACTGATATTGTACTGCTGTAATTTTCCTTGGTAAAAACGGATATTTATTTTTCATGTGATTTCCCCTTATGGTATTCATATTGTATTCCATTTACTTGTGCTTTAATTTTTTAGGGTCCTATGTCAGAGAATGTTTTGTGGAAAAATGAAAATATCTAAAGAAAAAAGTAAAAAAAAAAAATACAAAATGTTAATGATGCTGTATCTTTCTTCTGTATCCTAACACCTGGTGAAATGTTTAACAAGGCTCCAGGCTTTGTATCCCTGTTCTTTTTCTGAAACTGAGAATATCTACTTCAGATTAATTAAGTTAATAAGTTAATTTTGAACACATTTCAGCATGTGGAGTGAGTAATGTACTACTGGTATTAAAATTCATAATCTTTCTGTATTCACTTATAAAGTACTGTTTGTTATTCTGTGAAGCAAGTATTTTTCATTTGAATAGAATCTAAATAATTAGGCTCATGAGACTAAATAGCTCTAGTGTTTGATTTCGAGGAATTACATGCTTTAAATGCCTGCAGCCTCTTTCCTTAAAAAACATTTGTTCCCACATGCAAAAAAACAGATTGCATTTTGGCACATAGTGGTACATACAGATAAAAATTAAAAATAAGTAAGACATTGAAGTAGAACATACCGTTACTGATAAAGGGAGTGATGCTGCAAGTAAACACCCTAAGGTCGTGCCTTAAAAATAATTTGTGGCACTTTTCCCAACTGAAGAAAACGCAGTAAGTAAACAGTAAGGTATTTCAGAAACACATTTTTAACCTTTTAAGTGCATCCACTAAACTGCCAATGCAGTAAGTATCTTCAAGTCTTGAAACGAAGCCAAACATCTCAGCTGAACACGAGGCTCTACATCCTCCAGACAAATCAATCACCCAGAGTGCCTCAGTGACGCGCTGTATCATCACTATAACAGCAGCGGTGAAACTCCACTCCATCTGTATGTGTGTGAACCCATCACTACGTCTGAAGCCTTTTCCGGTACCAACTCCTTATTAGGAACATCTCACTCTAAAGTCTAATGTAAATATATTCATGTTTTAGCAGAAGGACTTAAGTGAAAATACTGAAATAAGAATATTGTGTAACCATAACGAAATAGCATGTGCTATCACACCTCAGCGCTAGTGTGATTATACCCTTTCACCGACATCTGATGACTCACGTCTATATTTTGTGCTTCCTACACATGCCTGCAGCATGATGCATCTTCATGTGTGGGTCACAGATAAAAGCGTTTCACATTTCAGCTCTGTAAATATTCTGCATGCATATATTATTTCAATTACATCACAGCTGTAACTGCATGAAGGCTGTAGTTTTCTGATACCTTGTCAACTTTTGCTGTTGACATTTTTTAGTTTACTGATACTGAAGGCTGTTAATCCTCAGTTTAAAGGGGTCATATTTTGCTAAACCCACTTTTATTAGTCATTGGTACATTTATTTGTGTATTTGGGGACCCTAATCGTTAACCCTATAACGCCAAAGGTATCATATTTGATTCATGAGTTTTGAAGCCCTCTACATAATCAGTGTGATAATATTTTTCTTGAAAAACCTGATATATGCAATTAGATACATGCAATACATGGATAATCCACCAGGGGAGAGGAATCCATTCACCAGAGGCCTTTCCAGTGACACTACAAGATTGTCATTAATGAGGAAGGAGGCAGAACTTTGACAATTTTGAAAAGGACATGTTTGTGTTATATTATGTTTTTGTTTGTTCAAAAATAATAACATTTGAGTATCGAGACCTGATGTATCAAATATGATACAAAATTGAAACTCATACATGGACATTGACACTTTCTGTTTTGCAATTTAACGGTTCAGGCTTTACGGGGTTAAGAAAGTCTGAATTTGAACCCTCCAGGTGCTGCAAAGTTATCTTTATATTCACTCCGGTAAAAATCAAGTGGATTTCTACAACCTGTTTCAATTCCTTCTTAACTTGTTACGTTTTATAACTAGTTACGTCACAACATTTGTACATATAAGGTGAAGACTTCCGACGAACATTTCTCCGAGTACACCGTAATTGTTTGTCAGCAGCAGCAGTTGTAGTCCATACTGAAAATATGTCCAAACTTCGAGCCGATTACCTAAATGTTCAGTTGTTCGTTGTATTAATGAACACAAGTGGTTGAATGGGACAGAGTGCTCAGTCAACAACCTGGAGAGGGTGGAGTCATGTGCATTTAAAGGGCCAGTGCTCAAAATGACCTTTCTGGTGTCATTACTCAAAAATAGGGTTGAAGATGGACCTGTGGAGTTGAACTAATGAAGAATTCAGACCCAAGCATAGCATTTACAGTTCATGTAGACCACAGGGAAATGTTTGAAAATGCATAATTCCATTTAAAAAAACAAAATATCACTACTTTAAGACACCGGGGTGGCTCAGTCTACTTTGAAACTCATCTAAAAGGAAGTGAAATGCATCTCGCCCCTGCATCTCAATTACAATCATCTAGTTACATCAAACCAGAGGACCCCAACTATATATAGCAGTTGTTGTACAGCAATTCTACCAACATACTGTAATTACTTTAAGGAATTTCCTAAGAGATTGGCTGAGGCTTCCGCTATTAGAGGCACTACGCTTTAAACATTATAGCATTGAACTTCCTGCAGGACCATTGTCTATTCTAGTCCTGTGCCTTGCTAACTGTAGCTAAACAAACACAGACTACTCAACCAAAACCACCAGGGTCATGGTTTGACAGCAGACAGTAAAGGGGCAATCCAGCTGATCCACAAGTAGTCTGGAGGTCTGGTTATTCTGAGCTATAGCCTTTCTGGGGTCTGTGTGGTAGCTAGGGCGGGGACATATGCCTGAGAAAAAGGGTATGAATAGAGAGGGGGGCATGTCATGGGCTGTGATATACTGCAAGATGTCATGACCGAAACTAAATCATCCTTTTAAGTAACAAGCACTGCCCTGGGCCCTTTAGCTGTAATCGCACACAAGAGATAGTGTAAAGCAGGGGTGTCCAAACTTTTTTTAAAGAGGGCCAGATCTGATAATGTGGACATTGCCAGGGGCCAGTGGTCCCTTCAGACATTTTTAAACAGTAAAAATTACATATAAATGTGCTGTTCTACAACAATTTTATTTTCATTGTCACAATATAATTTTTTTTAAATGGCAATGTAACCAAATCTAAGCCACTCAGGTGTGAACAAATTTAAAAAAAAAAACAAAAACAAAAACATTTCTGCCTTCCTTTCACATCTGGAGTCAGATAACATAGAACAAACTGTATAGAGTATCTTAAACTTCCAAGTTGATAAAAATCTTAACCCCACATTCATTTTAAACATGACTTATATGAGTAATCATTACTCATATATTACTCAGTAATGCAAAGTCTGTTAACATTTAAGATGAAAACATTTGACTTTTACTCTTGTCTTTCACAAAATCATTCAGAAAGTAATATTTGTGTCACATCTACAAGTACGTAACACCAGCAGTTAGAGGCAACTAACCTGGCAACTTGGTAGCTTGCCCTGGTGGTGAATTCATTGAACTCCCAGGTTCACATGAAGAGTCACTGTTGTGAGTTTAAAGCAGCTTGAATTTGCTTCACTTTTTCAGAGCGCTCACTCCCTGCTAGCTTGTCGTATGCGTTAGCATGTTTTGTCTGCTCGTGTCTCTTTACATTGAATTCCTTAAACAAGGCAACAGTCTGTTGACAAATTAGGCAAACATAATTGCCTCGATTGTCAGTGAAAAAAAATTGTAATTCCCATCTCTCCTGGAAGCGGCGGCCCTCACTGTCAACTTTCCTTTTTTTTATTTACAGGCGCCGTGGTTAGAAATTAGCGAAAAAGGTTCACGGAGAGGTCACAGAGCCAGATAGAGTTAGAGTGGTGCTGCCACCATGAGGTGAAAGGAGAAACTGCATCTTGAACCTTTTATGATTCATGTACTCGGTTCAACAGTCCAAGCGGGCCATAAATAATAGAATATAAAACCCAAGCTGTGGGCCGTATAAAATTTGACCGCGGGCCGTGATTGGCCCCCGGGCCGGACTTTGGACATGCCTGGTGTAAAGGTTATCGGCACTAATGCTTTTAGGAGGATGCTTTTTTTCCTTTTTCGTCACCCTTTCAGATTCAGTCAGCCATTCAATGTGCTCTACCCTAACCCTAGAGTAGTACAACTACAACAACACGACTACACAACACACTGACGCTGAAAAATAATTCAACTTTTTCCCACATGTACAAGATTGTACCTGTTTTTGATGATTGGTTTAATAACTCAGATAGTGACAAACATCTTTCTGTACTCACAGAAACAGGAGTATGCCTGTGTTAGCCATAGCATAAGCCAACCCCAGGATTCCACTGCCCATGATGGCATTACCCAGGTTAAAGACAGACATGCCGAAAGAGGTCTTTCCTTCAAACTGGAAGAAAAAGCATACATTAAATATGAAACTAATACAAACATTATGCTTATGTATGTCTATAAAATTCCCACTCACATCTGTGAAGCGTATGGGTTTCTTTCCATCTCCACTGGGTAAAAATTCTGCACTTTCAAGTACGCCATCAGGGTCATCATACCTGCAGGACAAAAGTATGGCTGTTAGTTGAGTTGATCTATTTACCCATTTCTGAAAACAGGGCACATATATTCAGTAGCCAGACATTAAGACCTAAGATAAGATAAGATAAGATAAGATAAGATAAGATAAGATAAGATAAGATAAGATAAGATAAGATAAGATAAGATAAGATACTTTACTGTCATTATACAGAATGTACAATGAAATTCAGGTGCACTACCAGGATACAGACTCATAAAACAGCAATAGTAATAAATAGTATTAATAACAATATAAAAAAAAAAAAAAGTAGCCAGACATTAAGATCTATAGCATTTGTTTGTTGTTTTTAGATCATTATTTACATTAAAACATAATGCAGTTGAACAAAACGGTCCATACAAATCTCAGTGAACATACCTGACTGCTTGCGTGCCATTTCTGTATAAGGATCCACCCATGGAGGCGAGCACAAGGTAAACATGCATTTAAAAAAGCAAACATTAAGTAGGATGTAAGTCATACTGTATGTCTGTCACCACATCTGTTATAAGTGATATTGAGAAAGTCACATTTTTGGGACAAAAGAAGATAAATTAAGGGAAATAATTATTAGTTAACCAAAAAAGTGAAGAGATTTTAACAGGATGTGGTTCCTACACAAGTATAACTGAGGCAGAAAGAGAAAATGCTGGACACATGCTATGTTAAAAGAGCATGAACAGGACAAAAGAGAAACCAAATATCTGTGTTTAGCACAAAGAGGGACAACTCACTGATCCTCCTCCAGCAGTGTCTTCATTGGCACACTCATGTCATCGCCCAGGTCATGACTTTTTCCATTGGATAAAATGTTCATCTCAGACTGAGAAGGTTCCATCTTCCAAGATGCAAGAGATTGTTTTTGGTTCAGCAAAGGTTAGCCTCTTGAGTTACACAATATCTTGAATATCTGGGACAGAGAGAGAAAAGTGATATGAGGCTACTGAATATGTGTAGCACTCTGAACAGGATCCAATGGATTTACTCTCAAAACAGAACCAAACAAGTTTACATTGCAACATTTTTTTACAGCACACCGACTTTTGATGCCAAATAAATTAATTATTTCATTATAAAAGGTGTGGATAATATAGCCATGGCTCAGGAGGTAGAGTGGGTCATCCAATAACCGAAGGGTTGGCGGTTTGAATCCTGCTCTGTCCTAGTCATGTAGTGTTGTGTCCTCGGGCAAGACACTTCACCTACCTTGCCTCCAGTGTCACTCACACTGGTGTATGAATGTTTGGTGGTGGTCAGGGGGCTGTTTGGTGCCAATTGACAGCCAAACAGTGTGAATGTGTGAGCGAATGAATAATGGATCAATAATGTAAAGTATTTTGGGTTCCTTGAAAAGCACTATAGAAATCTAATCCATTATTATTTCAGTATATCCTACACCATTTTGGAGTATTGCTTTCCTAACCCCAACTACATTTTATAAGTAAGATCATTACTTAATTCCTACATGTTAGTCTGATAAGTTTACATGTTCAGGTGTTGTGAATCCTGTTCACAAATTGTGTAATAATGACTCAATTCTCCTGTTGACACAATGACGTCCAACACCCAAGACCTGCCCTCATGCATTTGTTCATTCAGTTGATTTGTTGAAATATTTGCAGTACGTACGTATGGTGACATAAAGAGATGAACAAATGATCTCAATCTCAGACAGAAAAAAAAAAAAAAACATTGCATGACAGTTTTTTGTGCTTATCTGATCATCAGTCCACAGTAAGTCAAACAGACCACTTGGTCAAAGGTCAAGATCTATTTGATTTTTTTTTTTTGTAAGCTTTGTTTGCTCTTGTTTGCCAGATTAACGTCACAACCCCGAACACTGTTGGAGGCACACCACACATTTCACACAATGACACAACAGACTTTAAGACAACTACAAAAAATGCAGTCAAACAAAAAGTTAAATCACTCATAACATTATGTCATGAATCCCAAAGAAATAGGTTTGTAAACCAGTAATTACTGTAACACTATAATTACAGTATTTTACCTTAATGAGTGGGGCTGCTTTGAAGAGGCATATGACATGAATGATGGCCAACTAATGAAAGGAGGTAGAAAGTACAACAAACTGTATCCTCCTCCAACCTCTGTGACAAAGATGACAGTTTCAGAGTGAAGTCAAACACAATGGGGAGTTGTTAACGCTTCTGCTGTGACCATTGTACAGCAGCTCGATTGTGTTCACAGTATCCTCTCTGCCAGAAGATCACTGTTCCTGCTATTTATACTGTACGGCTAAAGCGGGCCATTGATACCATGCCATTGTCGCTGAAACCTGAGAGGAATAAAACAAATTCACACTACATGGTTGTCAAAATGCTGTAGCCTAAATGATTCATGAAAGTCTTTAAGATAATGCAACTGGATTTGTATCGATTTATGTTTGCATCTGTTAAATAACCACTATGTGTCCTAAGCTGGAAAATGCCTAATATTTATCCTATCTTTATCTTTATCCTGTGGCATGGATATCAACACACATACCCTATCAATTCCTAACCAAGGAGTTTCTAGAGCATCCTTTATGATACATAACTACAGTTGCGGCAAAAATTATTAGACCATCAAAAGTCATCAAAAACAATGGTTATGCAATCAAGTACTTACTCCTGTGTGTACCATGTGACTAAAACAGACAGAAAAGAAAATATGGAATGCCTAAAAGCACTGTTTTTGTCAGTACAATGCCATAGCTATTGATGTAAGAACTGAAGTGATTTTGGTTATTATCAAGAAAACATAGAAAATGGCTAAATACACTGGTCTACAAGGAAAATGCTTCCAGAATAAAAGTAATGAAATTTTACCACATGAGAGTCACTGATAAAGAAAAATCAAGTAAAAAATGCTGGTTGGCTTAACTTTCCAAGATACAGCCTTGGGTCAAAATGTGAAATTCAAGAATTAACGAGAGAATGGGTTTGACTCAAAAGGAATATTTGTCTCAGAGCAACAAGATCTACTTCAAAACACTGTCTGCACATTAGAATACATTCACTTTACAGGTTCTATTTAGTGGAAGATTTATAAAACTATTATATAAATGTACATAAACCAATTTATATGTGTAATAACACTTAATCATATACCTTGAAAACATCAGCAAACCGGCACTTTTGTCATTTTCCAATTAATCTTATTAAAATACGTAACATTTAGCACATTTAATCTCTGAAGCAAATTATTTCTAAAAAATTGTAGACCAGGGATATCAAGTCTTAAATTAAACTATTGAGAGCTATTTTTGTTGTTATTATTATATTTGTCCAAACAAATGTACCTTAAGCTGTACCAGGCATTAAAATGAACAAAAAATTGAAGGAAATAAGGGTGGTCTAATAATTTTTTTCCGCAACTGTATGATTTAGTTGTCAATCTGTCAATATTTTGGGGGATATTTGAAAATCTTTTTTAATTTTTATATGCACTGACTTAATATACAGGATGGGTGAAAAGTAACTAGGCATTAGAAATTACTTATAGAAGTTTTAGTATCATTGAAATCATGATGAAAATATTTTTTAAACAGATAACACTGATGGGGATTTCTTATTGTCTCATTTTCTTATTGTCTTATTTCAGGGATTCAGGCGGTTCTCAATGATATCCCAGACTCTGTCCTTCAGAAGGTTATTCATTCCATCCCTGGCCCTTTGAGGAAACTGGTTGATGCCACCGGTGCTTACGTTGAAATATGAAGATTTACTTTCATTTTCCCATGTAATAAAGTCCATGTATCATTTGTTTCAATCCATTTGTAATAGGAATATGGATTTTACTACCAAGTTTTAATGCCTTGTTACTTTTCACCCACATTGTATATTAAGCGATAGCACAAAAGGTTGTGCAAAAATGTGATTACGCTAGTACAAGCAAAATGGCTCATGACTAAAAGTATTAAAATTAGTGAAATGTTTGGAGTCAGATGTGCTAGTTGGGTATTTTCAAGATGTAGTATTAGGTGAAAATGTGAAATTCTATGAATTAATGAGAGAATGGGTATCATTCAAAATAAATGTTTGTCTCTGCACCACACGTTCTTCTTTAACATACTGTCTACACATCATGTTTCAGATTTCTATTGTATAAATAAACATAATTCTATGTGTATATATATATATATATATATATATATATATATATATATATATATATATATACATACATATATATATATATATATATATATATATATATATATATATATATATATATATATATATGACACTTATTATACACTTATTATCATATATCTCGATACATTATCCAACCTGCACTTTTGTCATTTGTTTTCCAATCCATCTATCAAAATATGTTTTAGCACATTTTATTTCTGAAGCAGACAATTCCCCCAAAAAATGTCCATAATGACTAAATATAGTCACTGCCACTTTTTCTTGTAAGTAAATGCCTACTTTAATTGCCTCTTACCATTTGTGTTCTTACCAGGAAAATGTCAAGGAAATGGTTAGAAAAGTGAGTGGGATTTTTAGACTGAAAATCACCACTCTGAGACAAGTTGCTCGAAGAAGATCTGCTCCGTTTATTTCAAGGCCTTTTTTGTGCACAGATAAGAACTCACACAGGAACCAACAACAGTTGGGGTGTGAAGAGAGACTCTCTGTCGACCGTCCAAAAGGAAGACACTTTTATACCCAAAAGCTGCTATGTCAGGTGCTTACGAACGCATCAGACACATGACAATGATACGAGTTCACACACAAGATGACATTTAGCGTACAGGGTGACTTCTCGATAATGATGGCATCTTAAGGCGAGAACATTATCTTCTTGATAGACAGAGCAATCTCGCTACAAGACATAACAAAGACCATAACAGAGAATGACACTTACGTCAGTCTAATCTGCAATAACAACTCAATGAGGAGACAGTAATTTTTCTATCACCTGGTAAATAGAATAATATCAGGTGCTCTTTGGCCTGTCAAGAGGAGTTGATATTGCAATTCCATATCAGTCTGTTCAAGTACTAGTAGTGTTCAAGTAGGTTCAAGTCAAAACACAGTGCAATGCAGACCATAACACTGAACAGCAAAAGCAGACACGCAGACAGTTTTGCACCATGAAATGTCCAGACATGTATGAGAAAGGGCAGGTCCGAGCTCAGGTAGCTATAAGGAAGACGAGCTCTTGAAACAGACACAGCGCAGATACTATTTCTGCTGTGTAATTTCATCTAGTGAGGGCAAATAGCGGGCTGGACGGTTTAACTACCTCTAAAAATGATCCCATAAGATGATCCAGTGGAGCTTGTTAGAGACTGAACATGTGTGGTTTACGAGGGGATTGTAGAGTGTTCTGTCTTTGATGGGACTGAAACAGCTTGCATGTGATCACAAATCCCACTACAGAGATAAAAAAAGGAACTCACTCTCTAAATACACCTCTCTCCAAAAAGCTTCCGAAGTATTAACATGTAGTGTGTATTGACCATCCTGCATTAAAGTCCATCTGGAAAAAAAAACGCTCCATGAGAACATCTTCTACTCGGAGTAACATAACACTCCTGATCTCAATTGGAGCCCACAGTGGGTTGTGTTATGTAACAAACTAGTCACGAAGGGGCATGAGAGTGAAAAGTTCCAGTTCCTGGACTTAGGTGACATCTGAAATGTTTGAACAGGTGGTCTGTTGAATAATCATTAGCTCCTGATTTTCCATCTGTTTGTTGTTAATGGGAGCTTTTTGCTATTTATAAGACATGTTACCATCATAAAACCCATCCCTACATATGTTTTATAACCGTTCTCATTTCTGTGGGACACAAAACAGGACAGCACGGGACTCGTGGGGGGACAGTGAGCAACCACATGCAGATGAGGAGATGCCCATGTGGTGGTGTATCAGGAAACAAGCACGAGGCTCAGCCAAGAGCGCCTGGCAGCACCAGCTCAACCCAAGCCACGTGCCTGCTGGGAACAGGACACACGCTCATGCTCTACGATGGCCTGTACCTGAATCCCATTCTCCACGGTGACAGGGTAAATAGATTGCTTCGGTTATGCTAAATTATGATGGAGTGCACCGACTTAAAAGCTGCAACCAACTTTTAAAATAGGAAGCAAGATACATTTCTGACTATTAGTTACTGTTAAGTTAATATGGATTCTGTAATAACCATAAGCCATAAAGTTTTAGTGTTTTCCAGTTTGAGTGACCTCTGTTACATATTATCCCCACTCTCTCTGTGTCACATTTCTACTAAGTATTAAATACACAAAAATGGACAAAAACTATCCAAAGATAATACGTAAAATAATAGTTGGGCATTTGTATATAGCAAAAAAAACTAAGATTTAACATCATAGTATCTTTATTTGCAAAACCATTTTATATGCAACAAAGGTGACACTCAAAGAAAAAAAAATGAGGTAAAAAAAATCAGCAAAACATCAATAATGCTTATGGGAATTACAAATAAAGCCATTTATTTGTCTATGTATGTAAAAGTTACATTATGTAAAGCAGTAGATAAAGTTTCCGATTGAGTGGTAATAGTCTCTGTCATGTCAGCACAGTAATTTATATGCATGTATTATACATATTTAAGTAGGTATTTATAAGCACTTTAACATTATGTATAATAAAATTTGGGGAGATAAAATTTTTAGGTGAAAAATGTCAAATTGCTGCTCGGTAACAGGTGGACTTGAAACGGACATCAATTTTTTAAGCTTTTTCGGGTTCTCAACAGAAATTGATATCAAGTAGGACAAAACCTTTTAGATATTATGTTCAACTACGATGAAAATAAAGTTTGGAGTAAAATATTGGAAAGTTGGTGTTTTATTGACATGAGAATGTGGTAACACATGGACAGGTTGCCATAGTAACACATGGACAACTCTTTACCATTGTATGCATCATCTAAAATGTTGACTTATTTTTTAAAACAACAAGCCAGATATAATCCCAATGTTTTATTTAAGGTATTTAATACTAACACAGTGGTATTTATAACTTGTGGTGGTCCGTACTGATATAAGTAAATTACAAATAAAGAGTAATTTCTTGGTAACAGTTCACAGATAGTCTTTTTAAATGTGACAGATTGATTATATTTTCAAATTTTTTAGATGTAATTTTTAGCATCAGATTTGAGCAATGGCTATGGTGTAAAAAGTACAATCAATAAAATCGGTTGTAACTTTTTTTCTACAGGGGGTATTTTAAAAAGGAAAACAGTTCCATTAAGTAGAGATCTTTAGCGAAAAAATGAGCCCATGTGATAAACGATGTGTGCAAATTAGGGATGTAACAATTACCGGTGTAATGATAAACACGGTAAAATTGCCAATGGTTAGTTTTACCGTTTAAATTCTAATTATCATGATAACCGTGTTTGATTACCGCACTTTTAGGGGAAAAAACGCCTATGTAAAGATATGCTTTTATGTCAAATATTTGAGTATAGTTTTAATTTATTACAATTTTAATTTCATATACCTAATATTTGGAACCAATATTCACTTTTAAAGTCTTTGAAAAGGTTCGTTAAGCATTTTCTGTGTTATTTATGCAATAAATTATATAAATTATTCAAATGGGATTTTTTTTTTTTTTGTGTGTGTGTTTTCTGGTCTTTTATGTTGATACAGTAGGTTAAAGTGAAAAAATAACAGACAGATGAGATAGATGACGTGCTGAAAAAAAAGATACCAAACATGGTATAGTAAACATTTCTGTATATAGTATATAAAGGCAAAATCAAAAGTACTTAAAAACAGACTAAATAGGCTCAGACCACTAAGGGTTAATACTTGAATGTTTCTGCCAGGAGAAATTGCATTGTGTATAAAAAATACAAGACAATGAGACATGGCTCTTAGGATGTTACCGCCTGGTTGTTTGTCAATATCTGTAATGTTCAGCTGATGGACTGCCCAATCACTAATGTGCAAACTAATTCTCTAAAATCTATGTAAAAAAAAAAAGAAGAGTAAAAGAGTCAGTGCTTTGCAGAAGGTCAAGTACACTCTTTGTTCATATTTCTAATATTCAAATCCAATATTTCTCAGTTGACAGGCTTCTATATGACATGACACTGGAATAACATAATAAAAAAAAAAAGCAGCGTCTTACAATAAAAGATTTATTACAAACCTGTTGCTCTAAATGAGCCACTGCTTCAGTCTGTTCTCTGAAAAATATATGAAATCTGTCAGTTCTTTAGGTTAGAATGCTCCCTAATCTGGTCCCAATATTAGCTTCAATAAAACATCTAAAACTGTTCTGCCTTTAAATTACACGACTTGGGATTTTTGTTTCATAAAACTAAACCTTTATTCATTGTTTTTGATGGAATGAGGTTTTCATATCCACTGAGATCTAACAGCGCAACAATCCTCCAATGTCTTACAGTAAATACACCCTTAGGAGTCGGTTTTCAATCAATGCTCACAATTGATGAACTAAAAAAAATAAGAGTTTAATATCTCTGTCTTAGATTAAGCTACCTACGAGTAATCTGCGTTACATTTCCTGAGTAATTGCTATGGGATAGAATAAAGTGCACAGATGAGCAGAGCTGTGTACTTCAGTGCTGTAAAAAGAATTTATGTGAACTAACCCGTAAGAACAATGGATGTTTTTTATGGCGCTGACAACAGACCCTCATCCTAACCCATATTTCAAATAATGGCAGTGGACACTACAACGCCACTTAACCTGACAATAACCAATGTCCTTATGAAGCACATTTTGCCCCTTTTAAAATATACCACAGAGCTAAAACTGGACTGAGTTAATGTGTAAAATGATATTTATTTCTAACCAAGAAGCAAAGGAAAAAAGATGATGGATGTTACATAAATCTTCAGTTTGTATTTCAACTTTTCCCGTAGTTGTCCAACACTTGTCATTACTAGACTCCTGACCTTCCCCTGACCAATACCTTCAACGCTAGCAGCACTTACTCGATATTTCGACAGTAAAGCTATCCCTCAATACGAAAGTTTCAATATTTTAATAACCACAGGAAAGGCTAAGAAACATTGCCCTTCATTTTGAATAACACATGTAATAAGGTAAGTTATATAAGATGGTAATATTCTTACTATGAATGCAAGCATAAAAATTATTTTATTTATGAACAAACCCATTGTAGAGGACACAGAGTACAAAAGCCTAAATCACTCTATTTGTTAAGATGAAAACATGCTCTTGTTAGTTACATAAAGAGATCTTTTGACAATGATTAATTAGGAGGTCATGTTG
Organism: Sphaeramia orbicularis; assembly: GCF_902148855.1. Lineage (NCBI taxonomy): Eukaryota > Metazoa > Chordata > Actinopteri > Kurtiformes > Apogonidae > Sphaeramia > Sphaeramia orbicularis. The sequence continues at coordinate 33,418,010 of NC_043961.1, read as the reverse complement.
ACAGGCCACAGGACATTTTACTAGGAAATAACTTGGTAACCAACAGCAGCTGGCAGCAGGAGGTACTGGATAATTACACTCCAGACTGGCACGTCAGGCAACACTGAGGTCTGTGTTAGTGTAAAATAATCTCAGTATTATTTCATTAGCGAATCTTTATGATTAGTTGTATTCATCCCAGTGTTATAATGCTATTGCTAATAATAACTACAACATGATATAAATTAAACGCATAAAATCCATGATGTGTTGATGTTTTGGTCTACCTGTACATTCCTTGCTTTACTGTGAGCAAAGCATTTCGAGTTCAAGTGTATGCAAAAGAAACACATCACATGAGAGGTGTTGATGGTGGTCAAGGGTGACTTTATGACCAGTTTACATCTAAAGCAAGTTCAGTCACTGCAAACAAACTTAGAACATATACACTCGCTTTGATTGTGTATTATGACAATCAGAAAGAGGTGGAAAAATACATATTCGGAAGCTTCTGGAGCCAAATTATTAACTTGGATCGTATGAGGTTTAACACAAGAAAAAGGAATTACAGTCAAAACCATGAAGGGTGTAATTTTATGCTTCATATTCTGACATTAATTTGTTCATATTTCATTCAAGAAAAACGCTGATAATCAGTGGAAATTTCACTACACCGAACACAATGTGATTTATTCTGTGAGAACTGGCAGATATAACATAGAGCCCTGTGTGGAATTTTAAGGAGCATATTTTAACCTAAGAGCTTAGACACTGGCACTGATGGCTCCATAGGGAATGACTTCAAAGCAATATTAGTGCCATTTTCTATCCATCTCACTAAATATGAACCTTTAAAGAGATCCTTTGAGCAGGACTAAAGTTGAACTTTCTCATAAGATGATGACAAAATTTAATATGTCCTGGCAATTTTCCAATAGATAAGATTATAGAGCTTGCTGGGAGGTCATTTAACCCACTCATTGCCAGTTATAGTAACTATATACTGTATTACACACATACTAATATGTTGCTTATCTATACAAATAACAATATCAACAGATGGTGATTTTTTTTGTGACTTAAATATAAATAAACAGCACATGATCAGGCCATATCCCGCCCCACAGATTATAAGGACCATAACAAAGATAATAATAACCTCCGGAGTGTCTGACACTTAACACTGGGCCGATATCCATCCAGATCTTTTGGGTGTGGAACACAGTTGGTGGCTTCCCACATGGATAAAACATCGGCCTTCACACAACACACACCTGTCCACCTCCTGCTCAAACTTTCAACCACTTTGATCACAGTCTGAACCGGGGTCACTGACCAGGGAAAGGCTTATCTGCTTGCTCATTCTCCACTATGATGAACGCAGCATGACGACCCATATAGGGTGTTGGTGTTTAGATAGAGGCCAAAGTCAAAGACATAGCCCCTCAACCCACGCATCCTAGAATACACAGGCAAAAGTTCTCTGCACAGTCTGTGTGCACCTCTGAACACTATCAACCCCAATACAACTAATATATTAGCATTTTAAAACCACTCTTAGAACTAATACAGCTGATATTTGGTCAGTATTTTACACACTGTAGTTCAACATCACAAATACACATCCTTTTTTTTCTCCTCTTTTTTTTTTTTTTACTGACAGGCACTGAACGCCCACGCTGAGTGGGTTACCTATTGTTACAGTAGCCACATAACAATATCCACATTTCCATGGCTTTAGAGTTACAGATATCCAAGGATTCCAACTAGCAACCTTTTTGTATGCATTCCAGGTTTTCCCACCTTCAGCACAAGGACCTATGACCTATGTACGCCAATGGAAATGCAACATTATGAGTCCGAATGTCTGGAAAATTACATATTATCCAAATTAAAATGTTTAAACTGTGAGTATTTTAAAGTATTTAGTGACTGAATCAGTAGGGATAAGTCAATTACATCCCAATTATTATTCCAGTTACTGAGTCAGTACTGATTCTTCAGTGTTTTCTAAATTAATCCATTAAAAAGTAAAGTTGTGTCCAAATAAATATCTTGAAATTATTGTTTATGACCAATGTAAAAATCCCATGAGTCAAATAAAGCTGCAAACTACCAGCAGCAAACTGAAAAATCATACATTTTGTACATTTTTAACTGATGTCAGTATCAGAATTCTTCAATATTTGGCAAATATGAGACATGTACAGAGTGGGGCATAGTCACTGTCAACATAAAAAAGTCTCATTATTTTCCCACTAGTCTTGACCTGAAATAAAAAGTATAAATCAGTCCAACTTCTGTCTCACATATCTTGTAACAATGTGAAGGGAGGCTTAATATTTGTTTCTTCACGGTGCTTTAACTGTGAGTCAAAGCATAATAACACAGCCAGAGCTCAGTGCAGTGATAATGTGGAGCATTAAGTTCCACCACAGAGCGCTGTTCCTCCATATGGACATTTATCCTGCAATAACAAAGACGAAGCCCTTTAAAAAGGCTGCAACTGTTCCTTAATACCACTGGCATTTACGTCTTAATGTCCGAGTCTGCCAGTATTTATTATTATTTAAGCGACTTTGGATCAGATCTGGTAAGTGTTAGAAGGAAAAGGAAGCGTTTGGGTGTTATCCGCACCATGTGGCTCGATGGGTTGAGTAAAGTATAAGCACATGGGTTACTCTGGGGATACGGTGGAAAGGCATATAAATAAAAACATAACTGTAAATGAGTTTAGTCTTTTTGGGAATCTACCTGTAGATTAGGCGACACTGAAACTTTTACGCACCACTTTCACTCAACTAGTCTCTTTATGTCTTCTCCTTGTTTATCATTCCATTAAACTGAGATTTACGCAGATGCAAGGTGTTGTGGTCTAACACTTCATGTTTTGGAAAACACCCTCAAAACCATCATACAGCTTAGGACATAAAGCTGGAAAATCTGTCACTGCTCCTTGAAGCACATGGTCGTGACATCTGGACTTGGCGCTCACTGCAGGGGGAACCAAACGTGCCTTTCTGTTTTTATTGATAACCCACGCCAATAGGAAACAAAGCCATATGTCGCCCATAGTGAGAACCATGTGATCATATAGGCTGCACATTGCTCTGCTGTTCTGTTTTCTCCACTGCGCAGTGTTTCTTCAAAAAATAAATAAATAAATAAATAAATAAATACAAATGTACCTACCTGAAACAGACACAAGGTGAAGAATAGAACTGTATAATTCCTGACAGTAACAAATCAATTTCTAAATTACAGGAGATAAAACAGATTTGGACAGTCTTACCACAGGTTCTTGACGCGAAGCTTTCAGGTTAATTCCACTGATGAGATGAAATACTGTGATTACCAGGACCTGTTTCCTTTCTTTCTTGACTTTCCTCTCTGTTTTCACTTACAGAGATACCAACTACATTCGTGGATATTTGCGCACATTGGGACCGTCGCGCTCCAAGGCAGCAGCTAAATTTGCGCTTTCAGAAATGGTCGGCATTGTAAACCCTCAGAAGCTCAACTGTGGGGGTCGCTTTAGGTCCGCCTCCTTTGTCCTCCTATAGCTGGCCTCGCTGCACGACGTGTGTGTTTCCACGTTTAGGTGAAGGGAAGTGATAGGAAAACCTGTGGATACTGGTTTCTCAGCGTAAGGAAACTGTCAAGGCGCTATAATAACGCACAGGAGACGTGCGTAAATCAAAGAATGACGCACTGGAGGCTGTAAAGAATAAGGTTTGGGGACACTGGTATCTCTTAGTTTGCTGTAAACATTCAACCTGAGGTAGAGGGATATTAGTCTGGGCCATGCACTTTCTCCTTCACATTACAGTGTCTTTTGTGGTGTGGATTTTACATTAGAGTAGTCTGATCCAGCAGCTCTCAGCAGGTTGGAGCCTGAGATTTGGCTCCTGTTGTGTGGAGAGCTCTCCCCCCTGCTCACACATGAGAGAACAATGGATGGACACCATGACGGACAGAAGAACAGCAACACAACTTCACTACCTGAGTCTAACTGCAGTGTTGCATAAGACTTCTTACTTGCCTTTGCTGTTAAGACTCAGATGTGTTTGGTTACTGACCTTCCTCTGTCTCCTCCATCAACCAGCATTTATACCTGTCCGCTTCCTCTGGGTTTTAGTAAGTTCTTACCATTTAACCATCACCACCACATCACAACACTCTGAAATTTTACCTGGCATACCAAAGTCTATACCCTACACCAGGGGTGTCAAACTCATTTTAGTTCAGGGGCCACATTCAGCTAAATTTGATCTGAAGTGGGCCGAACCAGTAAAATAATAACATAATAATATATAAATAATGTCAACTCCAAACTTTTCTCCGTGTTTTAGAGTGAAAAAGTAAAATTACATTATGAAGATGTTTGCATTTACAAACTATCCTCTCAAACAATGTGAATAATATGAACAAAGTGGAAAAAAAATATGTAATTTTAACAATATTATGCTTCAGTTTTTTTATCATACACATGTTGTCACATCTGTCTCCAGACGTTAGTCTGGTTTTGTCTGTCTTGTGTGTTTTGTCTGTCACTTCCTGTTTTATGTTGTTAAGTTCTCCTTGTGTGTCATGTCTGGTGTTTTTGCTTCCTGTCCCTAATCGTTTCCACCTGTGTAATTACCTGTCCCCGCCCTGATTTGTTCCACCTGTGTCTCATTGTCTTCCCTCCCTCTTGTGTATTTAAGCCCCGTGTTTCCCCCTGTTTGTTACCAGTTCGTATTTTCCTCGTGAGATACTTACCAGCGTTTTTTGGATCCTGTCTGTCTGCCTGTGTTTGACCCGGTTTGCCATCTCTGACTCTTGCTTGTTTGCCTAACCCTTGTCTGTGCCTCTGCCTCCAACGACTCAATGTGTGTTCGACCATATTGCCTGTTTTACGGTACGTGAGCTAGCCTGATCCATATGTCTTGTTACCTTTCCGTCTGCCTGCCCATGTATGACCTGGTTCTGCCACTGACTTCCCTCTGCTTTCCCTTAGTCGGACTCCCGACGTGCTTTATCGTTCCGGACCGTGGGTTTTTGTCTCCGGTCCGCTTCACTAACCCTGAGAAGAACCCGGGATTCTGTGTTCTCAATATTCTGTTCATTATCACAATCAGAGAACTGTCAGTTAACATTGTGCTTAATAAACACTGTGAACTTTTACGTCTGTCTCTGGGTCTTGCATGTGGGTTCAGTTTACGTACTCAGTCCTTCACACATGTACATTACCACTTACAGATCACTGTGGATCTACAAGTACACAAAACATTTTGTAACAGGTGGAATATTATTAAAATTGCACTTCTCTTAAAACATTTCAGGTTGTTCATATTTGGTCAGGTTATTCAGATATTTTTGCAATATTATACTTTGTTTTAGTGTAAATACAAAAAATATTTACATTTACAAAGAAAAACATTTGGAGTTGTGAGTATTTATACATTATTATGACTTACCTGAGATAGAATTGGTCTGAATGTGGAACCTGAACTAAAATGATTGTTAACATCTTAGCATAATTTTTGCATTTCACAAATTCCTCCCAAGGGCCAGACTGGACCCTTTGGCGGGCCGGATTTGGCCCCCGGGCCGCATGTTTGACACCTGTGCCCTAAACTGTTGATCAGAGTATCAAACATACAGTGTACGGGCCAAAAACAGCCTTATAAATGGTCCTATCTGGCCCATGGAGTGAATTTAGAGCAAAAATTAGAAGAATATACATTAAGCAAGTGGTGCCAGGTACAACAAACCCCACCCCTCATACATATTTCACCCATTATAAGTAAATGGGAAGATTTTAAAAATTCATTAAACATTTGAACTTTGACCTACTGTTCCCAAAATGTAATGAGATCCATTCTGGGTCACTGGCAATCTATAAAGCAAATTGGGTATAAATTCAACCAATAGTTTTGCTGCGAGAGTGTTAACAAACAAACAAACAAACAAAGCGAACCAAACACAATAAACCTTGCCTCACCTTCGGAGGTCTGTCGTCCGTTACAAAAATTTCTATCGTCTTCTTCTCCAAAACTGCAATTCCGATTGACTTCAAACTTGGTATACAGCTTCTTTATGATGATGTCAACAAAAGTTAGTGAAATTATTTGGATCTGGATCAGATTCTGGATTTGGTGCCACTTTGAAAAATTTCCCCATTGTAAGAGATAGGAAGTGGATCCATGCAGTAACTCAGTAAGTATAAATGATATCCAGTGTAAATTTCTACAGTCCAGCCCTGATGGGGAGATGACCAAAACATAATGTCCACATGCTGATCAGGATCTTCTTCTGGATCCGGGAACTTACAGAAAATTTAACATGGGCTCTTATGGGGAAAACATTTCAATCGTCTTTTTCTCTGAAACTCCAGTTCTGATTGACTTCAAACTTGGTATACAGCTTCTGTATGATGATGTCAACACAAGGTATTGAAATTATTTCCATCCGGATCTGATTCTGGATTTGGTGCAACTTTGAAAAATTTTCCCATTATAAGAGATAGGAAGTGGATTGATCCAATAAATCACTAAGTATCAATGATATCAAGTTGGAATTTGAATTTTTTACAGATCTGATTGGAATATGACCAAAACATGGGCTATTTCTGTAATATAATAAATACACATAACTGGGTGATAATAAATGGCATCTGGATACATTTCCCAAAGCTTTTAATTTGGCCGGTAAGCTACAGGGCCATTGGTCCTATGTTTTTTTGGCTTCTTGTGGGTTTCACATTGTTTTAATGCTGTTGCGTAGTTTAGTCCTCTTGTATCTGTTACATCATTTTCATCTTTCTACACCTTTTTAACACCATTTTTCTCTTCTTGTATCTTTCACATCACTCCAACTTTGTTAATCCTTCTTGCATCTGATGTCTTGCCTCTCCATTTCTTATGGTTTTGTTATCTGTCTATCGATTCTGACAGAGAACACTGTTTTTCTGGTGAAATTTGGAATATCAAGTCATTTATCACAGCATTACTATAAAGTTACCTCTGATGCAATAAACCAGCTCCACAATGCATTTTGGGTCCTGAACTTAAATTCAAAAAACACAGATTTTACACTCTACAACAATTTTATTGCTTTTTAGTGCTTTTTTTTTCTATTCAACCTTCAAATAATAATTCAGCATGAAATAATTGAAATGTGCAGCAGCTTGGTCTAGCCAGTGAGCAAGAAATTAAATATTAAAAAATCAGTTCTAACTTCCTCATAATTGAATGGCATAAGGTTTTTCAACCTAATCATAAGTTGTTAGTGAAATCTTCATTACCTTTATATATATTTGATGATCTTAACCCTGTAAAGCCTGAACCATTAAATCATTGACAGAAATTCCAGTTCTTTGAAATTGGATCCCTCATTGGTCCTTCTGAACAACTCAAAAACATTTTTTTCAAATATCAGTTTTCATGTATGAGTTTCAATTTTGTATCATATTTGATACATCAGGTTTCAGTGCTCAAATATTGTTATTCTTGAACAAACGAAAACATATCATAACACAGACATGTCTAACAAATTGGTAATTCCTTTTCAAAATTGGCAAAGTTCTGCCTCCTTCCTCATTAATGACAATCTTGTTGTGTCACTGGAAAGGCCTTCCATGTATTGCATGTATCTAATTGTATACATCAGGTTTTTCAAGAAAAAAAATATCACACTGATCATGGCTTCAAATTCATGTATCAAATATGATACATTTGGCGTTATAGGGTTAAATTACTCTGATGATTGTTAAGTTGCTTAAAGATAATAAACTATCATGATCAAATAACTGTAATTAGCACTGACTTGGCTTGGACAGTGGCTAAACATACAGTTTAATATTTGCCTAAAACACATATTTACCACAACAAGGCTTAGAGATTATGCAGATTTATAATGACACTGTGACTTGTAAAAAAAAAAAATCCCATTTATATTCACCACAGCATCATGCATAAGACCGCCTCAATCTGTTGACAAGTGTTCCATCTGGGGGTCTCTAGAGTCCATAATGGCTTAATGTCCCATAGTACATTTAACAGCTGATCATTATTAGGTTCCTTAACATTTCCGTCAGCAGGTTTATCTGTGCAGATTAGTTTAGAAGGGCTTTAACACACAGTTGTAGCAACTCAAAACAAACAGACCTTGACATTTATGGAGAGCGACCTCCATAACTTGACACAGAGGAGCATTTTTAAAAGTGTCTAAATAGAAAAAGAATTTTTTTTTCTTCTCTAAAGTGAATTAGGCATACAGTACATAGAGTCCCATTGTGGAGAAGTTAGTGAATAGCAAAAAACTATAACCACAGAAGCTACTTGTAAGATTAGTGGAGCATCTGAGTGAAATAATGTTCTGTTAAACTGTACTGGATGCATCAGGCCTTTGGTTGGATTAAGGCTTAAATCAAATGTTAATGCTCTGCTGTTAATGAGTAATAATTTATCTATACATTGATTAAGTTTAATATTCAATAATGTGACCTTTCAGACTAAGACAAACCTACAGATTTAACAGAGACGAAATCTTCACTAATATAAACATGTTCTTCACGTGTATATGATCAATTAGTGGATATTCACAAAATCTGTGGAGCAGCTGAGCAGACCATGGTGTTATATGTATTATAATAGCCATATATACATTGAAGGGCTAAAACAAATATTAATGTTCTGTTTAATAAATGTGTGATAAAATTTTTTTGACAGAATTACTGTTGATATGTAATAGTTTAGTTACACAACAAAAATTTTATGAGTAATGCAACTATTTTAAGTCCTACATCAAATAACTGTAATTCATTATATTTTATTTGCTTTTCATGACTTTTGAAGATGTTTTTAGCAAATTTTAAAGCGTGCAAAAGCTACAGACAGACAGACAGACAGACAGACAGACAGACAGACAGACAGACAGACAGACAGATAGATAGATAGATAGATAGATAGATAGATAGATAGATAGATAGATAGATAGATAGATAGATAGATAGATAGATAGATAGATAGATAGATAGATTATTGCTGTCAAATAATTAACATTTTTAGTCAGGTCAATCACAGGGTTGCTGTGGATTAATTTCGATTAATCACGATTAAATATCATTAATTTTTAATCTACATGAATTGCTTTTCATTTTGCATGAGCAAACAGAGTAAAGAAAGAAGGGAATATATATGCACTTGTTTATTAATCCCCTTCAACAGTTTCAACAAAACAACTTGAAACAACTGTTCCGTCTTGTTTTTGTTGTATTCATATTTCCATCCAAAGGACCAATGTGCTGTTTAGCGTCTTCCATTTTTATGGATTGGCTCTGCTGTCTGTCACTACTGGATCAACTGCCCATTTGCACATGAGCAACGATAACTCTACTTGGACAAACTGCCCAAAATGCATTGGCAGAGACGTTCAGTGTCATTCTGCACTGCAGATGAGTTAATTGCATTAATAATGATGATGGATTAATGTACATTAAAATACACACACACACACACACACACACACACACACATATATATATGTATATATATATATATATATATATATATATATATATATATATATATATATATATATATACAGTACAGGCCAAAAGTTTGGACACACCTTCTCATTCTTCGCATTTTCTTTATCTTCATGACTATTTACATTGTAGATTCTCACTGAAGGCATCAAAACTATGAATGAACAGATGTGGAATTATGTACTTAACAAAAAAGTGTGAAATAACTGAAAACATCTCTTATATTCTAGTTTCTTCAAAGTAGCCACCCTTAGCTCTGATGACTGCCTTGCACACCCTTGGCATTCTCTTGATGAGCATCAAGAGGTAGTCACCTGAAATGGTTTTCACTTCATAGCTGTGCCTTGTCAGGGTTACTTAGTGGAATTTCTTACCTTATTGATGGGGTTGGGACCATCAGTTGTATTGTGCAGAAGTCAGGTTGATGCACAGCTGACAGCCCTATTGGACAACTGTTAGAATACATATTATGGCGAGAACCAATCAGCTAAGTAAAGACAAACGAGTGGCCATCATTACTTTAAGAAATGAAGGTCAGTCAGTCTAGAAAATTTCAAAAACTTTGAATGTGTCCCCAAGTGCAGTCGCAAAAACCATCAAGCACTCCAACGAAACTGGCTCACATGAGGACCGCCCCAGGAAAGGAAGACCAAGAGTCACCTCTGATGCTGAAGATAAGTTCATCTGAGTCACCAGCCTCAGAAATCGCAAATTAACAGCAGCTCAGATTAGAGACCAGATGAATACCACACAGAGCTCTAGTAGCAGACACATCTCTACAACAACTGTTAAGAGGAGACTGTGTGAATCAGGCCTTCATGGTCAAATAGCTGCTAGGAAACCACTGCTAAGGAGAGGCAACAAACAGAAGAGATTTATTTGGGCCAAGAAACCCAAGGAATGGACATTAGACCAGTGGAAATCTGTGCTTTGGTCTGATGAGTCCAAATTTGAGATCTTTGGATCCAACCGCCGTGTCTTTGTGCGACGCAGAAAAGGTGAACGGATGGATGCTACATGCCTGGTTCCCACCGTGAAGCATGGAGGGGGAGGTGTGATGGTGTGGGGGTGCTTTGCTGGTGACGCTGTTGGGGATTTATTCAAGATTGAAGGCAACCTGAATCAGCATGGCTACCACAGCATCCTGAAGTGACATGCCATTCCATCCGGTTTGCGTTTAGTTGGACCATCATTTATGTTTCAACAGGACAATGACCCCAAACACACCTCCAGGCTGTGTGAGGGATATTTGACCAAGAGGGAGAGTGATGGAGTGCTGCGCCAGATGACCTGGCCTCCACAGTCACTGGACCTGAACCCAATCGAGATGGTTTGGGGTGAGCTGGACCGCAGAGTGAAGGCAAAAGGGCCAACAAGTGCTAAGCATCTCTGGGAACTTCTTCAAGACTGTTAGGAAACCATTTCAGGTGACTACCTCTTGAAGCTCATCAAGAGAATGCCAAGAGTGTGCAAAACAGTCATCAGAGCTAAGGGTGGCTACTTTGAAGAAACTAGAATATAAGAGATGTTTTCAGTTATTTCACACTTTTTTGTTAAGTACATAATTCCACATGTGTTCATTCATAGTTTTGATGCCTTCAGTGAGAATCTACAATGTAAATAGTCATGAAAATAAAGAAAATGCAAAGAATGAGAAGGTGTGTCCAAATTTTTGGCCTGTACTGTACACACACACAAATATACATATAAATGCACACATACACACACACACACACACACACACACACACACACACACATATATATATATATATATATATATATATATATATATATATATATATATATATATATATATATATATATATATATATATATACAGGGTGGGGAAGCAAAATTTACAATGAACATTTAGTTGTTTTTTCTCAGCAGGCACTAGGTCAATTGTTTTGAAACCAAACATATATTGATGCCATAATCATACCTAACACTATTATCCATACCTTTTCAGAAACTTTTGCCCATATGAGTAATCAGGAAAGCAAACGTCAAAGAGTGTGTGATTTGCCGAATGCACTTGTCACACCAAAGGAGATTTCAAAAATAGTTGGAGTGTCCATAAAGACTGTTTATAATGGAAAGAAGAGAATGACTATGAGCAAAACTATTTCGAGAAAGTCTGGAAGATACTATTAAAGAAGAATGGGAGAAGTTGTCGCCCGAATATTTGAGGAACATGTGCGCAAGTTTCAGGAAGCGTGTGAAGGCAGTTGTTGAGAAAGGAGGACAGATAGAATAAAAACATTTTCTATTATGTAAATTTTCTTGTGGCAAATAAATTCTCATGACTTTTAATAAACTAATTGGTCAGACACTGTCTTTCAATCCCTGCCTCAAAATATTGTAAATTTTGCTTCCCCACCCTGTGTGTGTGTGTGTGTGTGTGTGTGTGTGTGTGTGCGTGCGTGTGTGTGTGTGTGTGTAGGTGTGTGTGTGTGTGTGTGTGTGTGTGTAAGATTAACTTTACTGATCCCCAAGAGAGAAGTTATGTTTTTCATCAGCTCTCTAAAATGAAAGAAAGAAAAAAGAAAACTAAACAATGGTGAAATGGTGGAAAATGGTGTATTTCAACAATGAAAGGATGTAAAGTCCAATAAATTTCTCCCACCTTAGTGCAGTCGGCTGTGATATTCTACATAAAACTTTATACTGAAGAGAATATATTGACATAACATAATAATGCAGTAACTGTGAAGGATTAGGCTCATTGTGCAGTTTCATTACAGATCTCTGTCATATCATTAGCCCTGTGGCATGATAACTTAAGTCATATTTTTCCAGGTCATAGCCAATGATGAAAAATGAACCAGCGATAGGATAGTAACATAGATTTCACAATTTGGCCAAAAATATGACGTAGGCAATTATGCTAAGAGGCTAATGATATGTACTGTAGCTACTCACTTTTAACTCTGCTTTAACTCTGCTTTTGACTGTTTTGCTCTTCACCAACTCCTGTGAGAAATGTTTGAGTTCTGATGCCTGACCTTGGTCTGTAGAAGGAATTACACGAAATGGAAAGTGACTGGCCATCACCCCATTAAACTGAGCAGTATTCCCACTGCTACACTCATTGTAGACATTTTTCAGACAGAGGTCAAATTCATTATCAGTTTTACAGTTTATTTAAAAAAAAAAGTTGTAGGTAAACTTTATTCATGGAAAGAAGAACTGAACATGACATGAATGGACTTTCTCAGGCTGCAGATGGATGTTTAGTTGAGAAGTGAGAAAGCAGAATGAGAGAACAGCAGAGAGTCCACCTCAGACCACAGGAGTCAGGCCTTATTACTAAAACATATTTATGTAACAGAGGTGAATGGGAGGTTTGGAACATTTTTCCTCCAGAGAGTGAAATATCAAAGGATGTAGCACCATGAGAAGCACAAGTAAGGTTATACGGAATTGGCTTTCATTGTGTAAGACTTTTTGTTTATGTTTGAAAGGCAAACCGATCACTTCTTTGTGAGGAGAAGCCTTTGATTCCCCCGTACAATATTCACATATTCACATCATAATGTTCCCATCAGGTAAATCTGAAAATATGTAACTGCAAACTGATAGATGGCAAAATATTACATCAAGTTTTTTAATGCTGCAATACTTATAGAATTAAAAAAAAAAAAAGGAAAAAGAAAAGATTTAAAAAAAAAACCTCACTCATTATGTTTTACAGATATGACAGGTAAGTGTTAACATAATTTAAGATGCTAGGGGGGAGTTTTATCTAACTCAGAAAAAGCATCCACAAACACCCAAAACTTTCATCTACTCACACGGTACTTTACTGTTTTTCTAGATGTAAGATACATTCCATACATTATTACAGTTAGGCTTCTGTGAGTTGTTATTGCAGAACACACCTCAGAAGAACCTCCACACCCACCAGAGCAGCAGGATCCTCAGTGGTGAATGTTGTCACTACTACAGTATCATACATACCATCCTTAGATATTCTACTAACAGACCAAAGACCAACAAAGATTTCGAAGAAGTGTTTTTCTTAAAAAAAAAAAAAAAAAAAAAAGGCCTCCTATCCTGTCAGTATTTTTGAAATGTCAGCTACTGGGAATATGACGGATAACCACTGCCTCCCTGTGGTATGTCCCTGTTCAATACAACTGACCAAACCAGACAATGCAACAGTTCATAAAGGTACAGAAAAATACAAAATACAAGCACAAGACTACACCAACAAACTCATTCTTATGTTACTAATATGATTACTCTGGCCTTCAGTTGTCAATATATATAGAAGAGGATGCAGGTCAAGCTAAGGAAACACACAGCGGCAAATGTTTCAGAGTTACTAACACCTAAAGGATACAAGTATTAACTGTTAGTTCCCTGTATGTGTCTATAGCAACCTGACTACGCCTTAAAACAGTGTTTCTCAACAGGGGTGGTGCAGCCCCCCAAGGGGCACTGGGGCACCATCAGGGGACATTTGGAAGGAGAAAGCTGGGAGGGGGAAGCTGAGACTGAAATGGGGGGCATTAGTCTGTATGTGTCAATATCAAGCAGCATGTTATGTCAATGGCAGGATGCTCATGGTGACAAAAAGGGGTGTTTGTTCAAAAAAGGTTGAGAACCACTGCCTTAAAATAATTGCATTTAATCCATCAGCATTTATACCAGAGGGTCTACAATTTAATCCAAAGAATAAGAATCTACAATACCAAAAACCTATTTTTTTTTCTTTCTGGAGTTGGAAAAAAGTAATGCAACCACCCTCATCAATCAGCTGTATCATTTATTGTCTGTACAAACACATTTTGTATAAACTGTACAATCTTTTCAGACATGCTGAGACAAAAGGATTCAATTACCACAGAAAATATAAAAGAAACAAGTAAACGAGGGAAGGAAATTTACTGTGCATATTTACAATTTATAAATTAAATTATTCACTATGATAAAATGCCTCCATTACACACGTTTTTTTCAAGGTTGGTTTTACAGACTACTCCTGGAGACAATCATCATCAACTTGTACGGAGCAAAGGTCAAAGAGGAGAGTGTCGTTTGCCTTCGTGAGATTCAGTGACTTCGTTGGTGCAGAAATGGCATTGCTGCTCTCAATCAGATAGTAATAAGTCCATTAAAAAAACCAGGTCATGACCACAAATGACTTGAGTTTGATAACCAATCACTCCAGTTCGGTGAAGCGAGCAAACATGGCTTTGCGGACAGCGTCTTTGTATGTGTCTGAAGCAGAGAGGGTGTAGTTGGAGCCTTTAATGCCAAGACCAGCTCCCTTTGTTCTCATCTGGGCCTAAACACACACACAAAAAAAAAAGAAAAAAAAGTCATCACCCTTTATCTAGAAGGCAAAGGCATGTACATGCTCATGCTCATTGATAATTAGTGTAACAAAAAGCAAGGTTTAAATACCTCGATTGGTGTAGTGATTCCCTGTTGGTTTCGACCCAGACCTTTCCCCTCCTTCCAGCCCATGGCTTGTAGCATTTTGTTCCCTATGTTGTCACTGTTAAGGCCGTCTTTAGTGGGCTGCTCGTAGTCACTGTAGAGAAGAAAGGGAATTACTCAGCAATTAATGCAAAAAGATAAACTCATTGCACCATACACTCAATAATTTGCTAAAATGCTTACATGGCAGGTGCTGCTGGTTGGCTGAATTTCTTCTTTTTGGGCACTGGTGGTTCAGGGATGCCATATTTTTCTCTCCTCTCAGCTGCTCTGTCCCTGTATTTCATCTATTAACCACAAAGAATGACATATTTTTAAAATGGAGTTTAAAAGGGCAATTATATTTTTGAGGTGGAAGTTTTTTTTTTTTACCAAGACACACCTCAGTCTCTTTTCTTTCCAACTCTTCCAGCTCTGCTTCGGTCATTTTGGATCGACGGAGAACCTCCAAGTTTTTCTGAAACAATAGAAGTGACACGTCAGAAAAAGGAAGATCTAAACTATTAATGAGTTTATAGCTGAGGTGAATAGATGTTCTTGGATACAGTCAGTGTTGTGTTACCTTGTGGAGATCTGACAATTGCTGATGTCGAATTAAACCCTCTTTATTGGGGAACTGTCTCCTACACAGCAGGCAGGCCATCTTTTTCCAGTCAGTCAGCTTGTCCTGTCCTCCGTCACCACCGTCGAGGTCTACCCCTCCCTCCTCTGGATCACTATCTCCACTGTAAGCAGCCACAAGGCCACACTACCCACACCACAGACAAACAGGTATGAAGTACAAAGCAACAACATACACAGGGAAATAAACAGAAAAACGTTCAGTCCTCTAAGGCGAGGTATGCAGTAAACACGGACCTTGGTGCTGTTAACGGACGTGGATGGGATCTCCTCTTCTGGACCCCTTGGTATTTCTGGCATGAGTCTATCTAGTCCTCCTGCCTGCTGGAAGAAAAAAATTAAATTCAGTCCTTCCATTTCAAAAATGACAGATTTACATATGCCCGTCTGAGAATTATGTAAGACATTGAATCCCTCTGGGCTACCTTCTTTTCAAACAGAGTGAAGCCAGCATCTGCAGCCGCAGCTTCCTTCCTCTCTTCTTGACTAATTGGCTGAAAGCTACTTTTGAAGTTTTCCTTCTGTTTGTTAAGACTTTTTGCCCACCGTTCCATGTCTTTTGCAATCTGAAGTTTCAAACAGATGTCAATATAAAGTTTGGATAAAAAAAAAAAAAAAAACAGCTGGAATTCTTCATGAAATGTAAATGTATAAAAATATAAGATGAACTAAGTTTACCACAGTACCTGCTGAGCAGTTTTGCTTTTGGGCTTTTCCTTTTTCTCCTTGCCCTCTTTGAGTTCTTTGCTTCCTGTAGCCGCAGGACCATTCGCATTAGCATTCTGACCAGGGCTTGAGTCAGTTGAGGCTGGGACATACGTCTGCTTCTCACTGTCCCAGTACAAATACTGCTGCGTCTGAGAGTTGTAGTAATACTGAAAGGACATGAATCCAAATGTATCAAATTAAAACAAAATTTATCTCCAGACAGGACTGAGAAACAAGTATTTCATATACAGTAGATGAGCAGTACTTACATGGGTGTTTGGGTCGTAGTACAGACCAGTTTGAGGATCATAATAGTAGCCCGATGACTCATCATATTGGTAGGTGGATGTATCTGGAACAACTGTTCACCATAAAAATAATATCAGTTTCTGCAGGTTGTTCTGTTTCTCTGTAACTCAGAGCCTTGAAGATGTCCATTACAATAAATAAGTGAAAACCAAAACATAAATAAAATAGAGAGAACATACCAGTGTTAGTGTCAGAAGTCTGTCCAGAGGCTGCCAGTGAAGAGGTGGTAGCAGCAGCAGCAGCGGCAGCAACAGCGGCGGCAGCAGCAGCAGCAGGCACAACCACAGGGGCAACAGGCAGAGATATGGCTTCAACCCCTGGAATATGTCCTGTTTGGGGTTTTGTTTCTAATTGCTGGGCAAGTGGCAGTGCCTGAAATATACACAGTGATAAACAGATTTCAGAATTTACTCAGTAATAACACACAACAGTGCAATTAACAAATCACACAAGATGTGTTACCTGTACAGCAGGTTGAGCAATTATATGGGGTTGGTAGACTTGTGCGCTCTGTGAAATGACTACTCCAGCTGCAGTTGGGACAATCTTTAAACCTGGGGCAGCTAAAATCGTAAGGGCAAACAAAATAAGTATGTAAGAATGTTAATACATTTACATTTTATTACAAATGAATTTGTTTTCGTTTTCTCATATGATATTGTGCAATGAATGGTGTCTGAGTATATACCTCCTAAGATCCCATTTCCCTGAGAGGTGCTGACCCCTGCTTGCTGATAAAATGTCTGGTAGTCCTATTGAGAAAAAGACAATGATTAAAATACACGAATAATACAAAATAAGCCTTTAAATACGTGACTCTGTCACAAGTGTGGGGTGTGCTACATTTTACTCTCACTACTAAAGACATGAAATACTCACCAACATTTATGGCATTCAAGTACAACCTCAGATTATATCTGTTAATGTACAATGATGAAAGTGAGCCTGTTTACATGCACACCAATACTGCCATCATTATCCGATTTCTGGAGTTATCAGACAACTCAAGTGATCATGTAAACAGGATAATCTGATAGCCTTTATCCGGTAACGGCAGTTATCTGATAATGAGAAATCAGATTAACACACCTAGATTTCTCCCCAATACTCTGATGTCTTCATACATGCACACAGGTTAATCCGATTTCTTTCAGGTGTTTTTTTTACATCTGTGCATGTGTAAAAAAAAAAATCTATAAAAACGGAAGTTACACAGCGACAATGTGAGCCTAAGGAAAAAGGTAAACAAACAATGAAATGAAGGATAGCACCAACATGTAACCTATTTTGTAGTCTTATTAGTTCCCACATTAGAACAGCTAACGCTGACACTGTAGGCGTTACCATGGTAACAAGAAGAGACCAGATGTTTTGAAAATGACAGGAAGTGTGCGTCTTACATTGTAAGATACTTATGTACACCGAAAGAAATCAAATAATGGACTGAAAAATGTAAACCAGGGTTTTTCGATTATCACATTTCTGAAGTGCATGTAACCACATCGAATCTGATTACAGCAATTATCGGATTTTTATGGTCCTGTAAAAGGGCTCACTGTTGGTAATCATTTTCTGATTTGTTACTGATGATGTAGTCCCTTAAAGCTGCCACTAGATGATACCAGAGCTTTTGGCAAACTTCCCAAAAAGCACCAAAATATGATGACTGAAAATTGGTATTACACTTCGTATGAGTTGTCTTGTTTTTTTTTTTTGTTTTTTTTTTACTAACCTGTGACATTGGAGTATAGCCTTCTTGCAGGTAGCTGTACTCTGACACACCCTCTGAGCTTTGCTGTGGCTGAGACAATGAATAGTAGAATATGAGCCAATTACATTTACAGTGGAACATAAGATGTAGCAATAATGTACTGAGAGCAAATGGGCCTACCTGAGTTGAGGACCACTGGGCTGCAGCAATGGCTGTACTGGCAACAGAGAAGGCGCTGACACGATTCCCATCAGGTAGCAAAAGGTCCCTGAGCAGGCAAAGGATTCAGTATTACAAACAGATTTTTTCATGTCATAATTATGGACAAGTCTGTCTAGTTTTATCATGAATAAAATAAAGCAATTTGAACAAAAAATTAGACTTGCCACTGAAATCAAAGTAACTAAACAAAAAATACACACAAAAAGACAGAAATTCTATTCATCAAACACAAACTTAGGGCACCGTAATACTTGTGACTATATACGTAAGTTTTACTCACTTTCTTGCACTTTTAGCATAATCTACCCCAATTGTTTTGCCATCCAACTTTAGAGGAGGCTGCAGTCCCTGTAAGATGGTTAACAGCTGAGAGGCTTCCTGTAAAAAATTCAGGTTAAACTTTGGGTAAATGCACAGATTAGATACCATTAGAAATGTAGATTAGGGAATGTTCTTCTGAAGTAAAAACTTTACCAGAGGAGAGGACAGCTGTACAAAGGCAAAACCTCTGTTCTGGCCTGTCTGCTTGTCCTTGATGAGACGAATGTTGTTTGATGAAAGATTGGCATAAGGTGCAAGAGCTGTTATTATGGCTTCTACAGTGGTCATTGGAGCAATATTTCTCAGGATAATGGCTGTGAAAGGACAAAATTTAATGTGTGAGAACAACAGCTATAATGACTCAGTTTATTCTAAAGTAAGTAGCACTGTATAAATATGAAACTAAAGTCCTTACTGTCTCCATAGAAGTCTCCACTGGGTTGACTTTCAGGGGCTCCAGAATTATTGCTGGTCTCACTTTCTGTTGAGAAAATGACAGACACTTGATTATTAGCATCTGCGCTGACAAGCAGTTGCTGTTTGCCATATAACACAGCTAAGTTCTAAAGACCTGCGTGTATAGAGTTTTCTCACCCTTTTATAGTCTTCTGACATAATAAGGAAAGATGCATGCTATTTTGTGTGAAATCTATGCTTTCTGTCTGGAGTTAACATCATGTCTATAATAAGACTTCATCATCATCACTTGTTTTACTATGTGGTTCAACAACGGCAAAAACACAAACTGGATTGCATCGCAGCACTGTGCTTCGGGATGCCCAGATGTCTGCAGTCAGTGGCCTCTTGGTGATTTAACTACTTACCAGCTTTGGATGCTCCACACCTGAAGCACTTCAGCCTCCTCCGGAAATTGTACAGGCCACACTGCAAGTAACCGTTCACATCATTTTTATTATACACCTACTAAAGCCCTCATCAGTGCTGCCTCAGAACACGCAATATTGGTGCAGCATACTATACTCACCTCACACACAACCTAACCTTTACCACTGATCCATATGTTAGTGTACCACAAAATACACTGATAGGATAGCAACAGCTGCAACCTTATAGGCCTGACATTTATATGTGTGGGTGTATTTGATTTATATGGATAAGGTGGTAGTAGTAAAAATCAAGAGATCATTAACTTACAGTATTGCAAAGCCAGTCTTCATACTTGTTTCTGGGATGGCTGTAGTGCATGTCCACAGTTTTTCCTTGGATGATCAGACGTTTCTGTAAAAGGATGACAACTATTAATCATCTCTTCTCTGCACTGGCTAATTCATCAATAGAGCAAGCAGTGTTGGAAGGGAGAGAATGGGGAAAGGGATCCCCAACAGATAGCCTTTGTGTTTAAGACAGGCACATGATGTATATGTAAGCATGATGTATAGAGGGTTCTTTAAGTGTTTGGGACCCGAGTGCCCAGACTGAGCTGGAGCAGAGTGTACAATGTGACCCTAAAAGACAATTTTGACTGCTTTCTGTAAAACCAGGGATTGGTTTTCCACAAAGAATAAGGAGAAGGGGACTTTATAGCAACGAAAAAAGGTAAAAAAAAAAAAAAAAAAAAAAAAAAATCTTCTACCAAAGGGGCTGGCATAAAAAAATAATAGTTAAGATTTCTATAAAACTTTGAAATATCACTGATGATACATTTATGGGCTGACAAGAGTATGTTCCTTTCCCTATGCAAATATCTTAAGATGACCTCACAGTATGAGTCATACCTGCATATTTGACACTACCAACAGCCCATTAAACTCCAATAATAGTTTTTATAAATAATAATGAAATCATCCCTGATGCACATCTAATCATTTTTGCCCTGTGGCATAAATCCATCGTTCTCTTTTCATACTACTTATTCAATACATTCTGGTTGCCATTTGGGTTATTTTCAAGATCCCCAAGATTAAAACTAGACTTGGCGATTGTGAAGCAACCTGATTGGTCTCCATCCATCGGGTAGCATCTTGCAAGTGATAAAAGTCCACGAAGGCGAAACCACGGCTTATACCTAGAGACAGCATTCAAATATAGACGGGAGGCGTGTTAGTTAAAAGTCCATGGGCATATTATTCAAACTGTTCCACAAACTGCTTCACGACCCAGGCCTTGTTGGGTAAACATTAGGCCTTTCCTTAGGAGTTTACCATAGCAAGAAATCCAGCTGAATACCTCTGTCTGAAACACACTCTACTACTGTGTGTCTGCCAATTGATTTCCTCAAAACTGCTGTTACTTACCTTGTCAGGGTCCGCAATGACATGAACTGATCAGCCTTAAATCGACAGTTTAAATATTATTAATGTGATACATATCTTTCCTAACCGCTATGGGACAATGGGTCTGAATGGAAGCAGGTTGGCCCTATGGTCACAGACTGAGGGGAAGTAGGGGTCCTGTGTATATCTGGTTCTCACCTGTCTTCTTCTTCATTAGCCTCACGTCCACTGGTTGGGGTCCCTCCAGCTGGTCAATTGCAACACGAATCTGAATGAACAACATGCAGACAATCCTTAACATTATAAATTAAGATATACTTTATTGATCCCCCACGGGGGGAATTCAAGTGTGTACATCAGCACAAGACAGTATGTATCAATACAGACAATGCTTCACACTATGATTCAAAGGTCATTCTCTTTTAAGAGGTTAAGAGATTATGAAATACACACACATATTCAATCAAATTAACCAAACTTAACAAAAACAGTTGTGTGGGAAATGCTACACTTACATCATCCTCAGTGATGTGAGGAGACAGACCCCAGAGCATGATGGTCTTGCTTTTCTTGTCCTCCCCAGGCTCCCTTCTGTAATCCTGCTCTGGATAGTCTCCATCAGAGTGATAACCATCTTCTGATCTGTCGCTGTTACGACGTTTCCTCTCTCTTTGCTTTAAGACAGATGTGATAGTGCATTAGTCGAGTGAATATGTTGCTGCTTTACAACTAGAATGTAGCTGTGCCGTAACATAACTAAATATTCAAATGGGTACCTCTGGACTATCTCTTGATCCACGACGATCACCATCATATCGATCACTGCGTCTGTCTTCCCCCCAACGACGCATGTTGTGATCCCGCTCCTGGTCCCTGTCCCGTCTGTCCCGCCAGTCGGATTCATCCCGGGGCTGGTCGGAGCCATATCTACCGCTACGTTCAGTCCGACTTATTCTATTTAATAGAAATAAAACCTTTAATTTCGCATATTTAGTCGATTTCAGTGTTGTTAATAAGTAAACAAAGGCTAACTCGATAATGCTTCCGGAAGAAGTTATCAACTGAGTATTAAAGCTTGAGACATTCCCACTAGAATTTGTTAACAAACACACAAGTTAATAAATATACTGTTTATTGAATTTCTCTTTCAAAAGGCAAACGAGTCTGTGATCACTGTAGTGTCATATTGGCTTTTCAGAATAAGTCTGGATCACCCTGGAAAATAGGGTCACCTATTTGATTGAACGGCTGATGTGTCCAACATGAGGAGACGTTTCATCTGTAATGGTGAGATACGCTCTCTGTGTGTCTTTAAAGAACTGAGATCAAATAGACGTAAGAATAAAACTACCGTGAGGTGACAGACCTAACGTTGCCAAGGCGATTGGTTGTAGCGCTTCGTACTGTAGCTTATTCACTCACCGTTTATCAGCTCCCATTTTCTCTACCGCTTCGCAGACACACGGCCTCTAGAATCCAAAAAATACCACAGAAAATTCGATTACTTTAAGAACTCGATATTATTGTTGTCGTCAAAAGCACCATTAACTAAATATATGCGGTGCATTCGGTAAGTTTTAGCAGCCCGAAAACAAAACAAAATGCCTCAAACTGTAACATGATAGCCGCGAACAGACATGATTTAACGCTACATGAAAGTTAAGATGAAATTGACATGCTTTAGGTAGCTACATTTATCAGGCACAACTTACAGCCACTCTCCAATGTAGTTTGTTCAAAAATATTACTATCCACTACAAACTTTTCAAATGGTTATTTGACAAAATGTGGGTAACAAAATTCATCTCACGTTCAAGGACTTTCCACAACAGTACGACTGTAGCTTCTTTATCCCAAGATGCATCAGTAAATGACTCAGTGCATTGTGGGAAAACGTGTTTTATGCCACGAATTTGTCCCTTCAGGCACAACACCCAGCAGCAGGCAACGCAAGACTTCACGACTCCAAGTATTCGTTCGTTCACATCTACGTTCTGCAAATGATGTTTGTTAATGCATGAAGTAATAGTTTCATGCAGAGGGGGTTTTTGTGTTTAAGATAGACTACGAACGTGGTTTAATTAAGCACAATAGTTAGGTTCAAAGAGCTTTAAATTTCGCCTGAAAGACCTTACTGAGGGGAAACAGTTGCACCCTTACATACTCCGCCATTTTAATGGTCTCCATCTCTGAGAGTTTACCGTTGATTTGCAGACAACTTTCATTTTTATGCATTTGATTCTCACCAAGCTGTGTTCAACCACGTTCACCAGTTATCAACTTGATTTACTTTTTATTGCTTATCTCAGGCCTTCTAGTGCTCCCTTTAGATCTTTTACTCAAAATATCTTATACTAATCAATACGGCCTATGTTAATGCATGTGTATTTTACATCAATCATAATTCACCCTTCTTTGTTTATCTAAAACACACTTATTTCGCACAGTTAAAATAATTCATCAGGAGAAATTTTGCAAAATGGATGCATTTCATGTAGGTATAATAGTATGGATATCTTAAAGTGAAAATACTGCAGTCTTACATAGATGTGCATACACAATCAGTGTAGGGCACAGGACACACGTTTCCCAGGTATTCTGCCACGATGATATACACTATCACCGATCCACCACAGTCATTATTTACACCTACATTTTCAGCTTATTGTCCAGATTCACCTCAGTGTTCTTTATGGTGGTTGATCTTTGTTTTTGCTACATGGCTTAATATTGTTTTGAAATCAGAATCACTGCTCATTTAGTTTGTTATCATTTATTACAGTATTTAAATCCTGTCACATCACCAAACAGTTCACTGTACAAGGAGGTCCATAATAAAGATGACTACACAATTACTCATTTAACTTGGCACATGGGAATGTTCCCCTTTCATAACCACTGATGTGTTGATCACAATGCAGACAAGGTTGTAATGTTAACCACTTTGTTATTGAAATGCACAATATTAATTGTAACCAATAATTGAAGAACTTTTTTTGCCTTGTACATTTATGATTCTTCAGGCAGACACACAAAACAGACCCATATATTCTATACAAATGAATCATGGCATAAAATAACACAAAACGCCGTTGTTTAATATAAAAATGGTCCACATAGTCCCAAAAAGGAGGGTGGAATCCATCACACTTATTCCAAAACTTCAGGGTGGGAAATGGGCAAGTGGTTCCATGGTGCTATGATTATTCCATGGTGGGTTCTAGGTCAAGGTCTCTCCCTTTGTTACCTGTAATGACAAACACAAAATCATTACTAATTTATTGTAATATTCCCATACACAAGAAGATTGTCAAATTTACTATTACAGCGCAATATACTTACTCTTGCCTCAATATATTCAATTCTCCTTTCCAACGCTGTTAGCTTCTCATTTAGGGTAGCCAAGCGGGACCGACATGACATATCTGTGGATGACAATATGACATCATTTAATCTGTCGTGACATTTAAGTGTTTAGTTTAGGAATAAATTGTCCCAATAGCCATTTGCAGTGAAAATAAGCATATTCGAAAAACGTATTTGAGAATAAAAGGATTAAATACAGCACCATTCTATTCTTAAGCTTTACTGTTTCTGATATAAGCTACGACTGTATTAAGGAAAGGCTTTAAGTAAATGATTGATGTTAGCGGAACCTTAGCCTTAGCATGGCCTACAGTCATAAGCTATCTCATCACTGAAACCTTTTGGTTCCATATTAATCCCGTGTTTTATACTTGTGAGGCTACTAAGTGTATTGAACGAGCAAAACAAGATGCAAGAAAAGTAACTACCGGGATGTCATAATACGTGTAAAAAAAAAAAAGAAGAAGAAACAACGACTAGCGCACGGCTAACGATACTGCTAATTGCTAACTGGGAGTGGTCGTACAAAACATCAACATCGATGCTAACAACAGCAGGAGAGCTAGCTTAACAGGCTAGCACATCCACATCACCGGTGATTTCATGAATAAAACGGGATCGTCAAAAGAGTATACTTACCAAACGAGTTAAGGAAGTCAGCGATTTTTTTAATGCTGCTTGTAATTACTTCAATATACTCTCGATTCGCCCAATCTTGGTGAATCTCTCTTTGCACCGGGTCTTCCTGGCCAGCCATGTTTGGTAAATCGCAGTTCGGCGTAGCGTTGAACCACGGCTAGCATTCAACAACCAGGAAGCACAGCGACGGCGACGGATCTAACACAGCTGCTGCCATTAGCAGTCAATAGTTAGCAACCACAGACCCAAAACACACCTCCAATAACCACTACTGATATGTCCCCTAGTGTGCGTAGTTGCAACTTTTCGGGTACCTTTAGTATTAACTATAAGGGTTTTTGTTAATATTCACTAAACTTTTTTTCCCCCAGCAATAAAACTATTGGTTTGGTACAGATATTAATATTATATTATTACCTCCGCCAAGGAGGTTATGTTTTTGCTAGGGTTTGTTTGTTTGTTTGTTTGTTTATTTGTTTGTTTGTTTATTTGTTTGTTTGTTTGTTTGTCTGTCTGTTTGTTTGTCTGTCCGTTAGTGTGCAACATAACTCAAAAAGTTATGGACAGATTTGGATGAAATTTTCAGGGTTTGTTGGAAATGGGATAAGGAAGAAATGATTAAATTTTGGTGGTGATCGGGGGGGGGGGGGCACTGATCAGCCTTGGCGGAGGTCTGCGCTCTCCGAGTGCTTCTAGTTATGTTATAGTTGATATATGCATCGACTCAGGACTCTAGTATTTAAAGTATTCAAGTTTGTTAATTGTATGGTTTCCCTAATGTTGAGTTGGTTATAATATAATTTATAGATAATAATAATAATAATAGGTCATTTAGAAGCACACACACACACACACACACACACACACACACACACACACACACACACACACACACACACACAGTATTTTTGTGTTGTTTGGTTTAAACATTCATACTTTATTCATTGATTTTCAGATGTTTTTAGCTTTGTTTTTTTGCTACAGCTTCTGTGCTCAAGTCTGGCATCATTTCATGTGTGATAAACCCGTAACATGCAATAACTCAACACCACATGTGTTTAAGTGCTTTTTATCCATGGTGCTGCACTGAAGAAACTGGTTCGAACAAGACAAGTTTGAACAAAATCTACAGATTTATCACTGAGTGCTCTGAGTTCTCTTAAATAATGTGTGCTACATATGAGTGTGTACAAATAACAGTCACCTTTATGTGGTTTAAAATGTTTTATTTTTACTCATTTTGTTTTGCCCAAAATGTGTGATATTAATTACACAGTGGTAGAGTCAGTCTTTTACATGTGCATCAGAAACTCCTCTTCAAAAAAGGTTTGAAGGAATGTCTTCATTAAGTAAACAGGCTGAATAACCACAGAGTACTAGAAATATCACAATTTTAAAGAGAGCTGCAGTGAACTTTCTGCAAAGCTGCACTACATGATAAAATACCCCAGGAATGATGTCTGACTACAGATTAGCCCAATGGGTTTGGTCAGACTGCTCTGTTATCTGCCACCTAGTACATTTTATTTAACGCCCTTAAGAAGCTCTTTAATATCTGCTTCAATGTTAATGGTGTTAAATCTTTTGCTGTAGCGCTTGTAGGGTTCACCATCAGGGCCGATCAAGAATTTCTCGAAGTTCCAGGAGACATCATTTCTTGTGACTGGACTCCAAATGATGTACATGGGATCAGTCATGAGAGACACAGCATCATCGGAGGGGAATGGGAGCTTTTCTTTGAGATAGACAAACAAAGGGTGGGCGTCTTTTCCATTCACATCCACTTTCTCAAGTAGCTGGAAATTTGGTTCAAAGCCATTCCCTGGTCGAACATATTTGAGAGATGGGAGTATTTCATCATTGTTGCCATTCTCCTGTTGTATAAAAAGACAGGAACATGAATACATTATAAAACTACCAGAATACTGATTAAAAACCAACCAAATAAGGTCACTTGTAGAAGAAAACATGAAATCCCTTCCTATTTTCATTATAGCTCACTGATAGATAGGATGTGCATATTCCATATATACACCATGATGTCCAAAAAAATTATACAACATGAGGTATTATTAATGAGTTACGTATCAACAACAGTGTGTAAAATTGTTAAAATGAGCATTTGGTCGACTGGCTACAAAGGTAAAATACTTATTTAACATGAATGCATTAATAATAATGATCTAAAACTATATAGTTTCAAATATTTACAATAACTCTACTGCTTGTACATGTATTAGGTCTACCATGAGGTGAGACTTCTATTTCATTTATGCGAATTCCACTCAATAAGGATTAGCAATAATATAATAGCAGACTTAATAGCATATAGCTTCTATTATACTGGCTTTTATGCTACAGTATGGTTATTACATCAAATAAAGGCATGAGTTACAAGTTTTAGAGGTCCATATTGTAATTCAACATTATTTTAATTACATTAATTCACTAAACTATTACAATATTTCCTCTTGTTTCTGGACTATTTCATCTGCTTTGACCTCCACAGACCTACCTGATGTCCAAACTGATTGCAGGGTACACCCAGAATAACAAGCCCCTTTGTGGAATAACGTGAATGGAGCTCGTTCATCTGAGTGTAGTCCCTTTTTGTTGTTCCTCAGAGAGATGCAACATTCTCAATGAGAACGACTTTTCCTTTCAGTGTTGAGAAATTGAAGGTTTCTCCTGACAGCAATTTAGCTGTAAGATCGTAAAAAGAACTGACAGTCCCGGACATGCTGTTCAACTGGATCAGCGATTATCTCAGTAAACAGACAGCTGAATTTAATTTTATGGAGGGGGCCAAAATGTCAACAAGAATATTAAGCCCAACCCCTTTTTATTAATGGGGCGGGGCATAGTCACAGCCTTTATTAGTGTACAAGTCAAAAACAATTTCCAAAATGTATTAGTTTATATAACAAATTTTTAAAAAGCTTTCTATTCATTACAGAAAGTCGTCGTTTATTTATTTATTTATTGACAAATATTCTGAAATATAGGACAGAAAGATTTCAGATTGACGAATGTTCTACTACTACTACTACTACTACTGCTACTACTACTACAACAACAACAACAACAACAACAACAACAACTACTACTACTACTACTACTACTACTACTACTAATAATAATAATAATAATACAAGCAAAAAGAACACATACACAAAAATTATGACTCTTATTTAAGAGGAAAGTCTTTGTATTGTGACACTGTGTAATGAATATTAATTATTAACCAGTCTTATTATTCATGTTAAGTTTATACGTTAAAGAATCTGAACTACTAATAAATAAGCAAACAAATAAATAATAGAATAGAATAGAATAGAATAGAACAGAATAGAATAGAATAGAATAGATAGTGTAAAATAGCAGAAAAAAATGGCTACGAACTTTATGTGGGGTAATTGATGACAAAGGTTACACTTAACGGACACTTATTGAATAACATGAACAAAAATAGATCCCCCTCCCCAAAAAGCTAAAACCTCTTTAAGCTAATTTATAATAAGTATTATAGACCTGAATTAATTATTTCTTTATTGAATTATATGCATTTCTTTATTTCTTTTTTTTTTGTGTGTTCTCCCCCTTTCCCGGCAAAAGTGGTACTTTCCAGGAAGTGGACTGTTCAATCTCTGGTGGTTAACGTTTGATCAAAGTTCAGTCAGGTACAAATGCTAACCGAGAACAGCAAAACCTCTCGTATCCTTCAGAAATACATGTAGTTATAGCCTAGTGTGCAAAAGCAGCGGAACAACCAGCGGACTCATCCACCGTTTAGTGTCTTATCATGTCAGACTGGGTCAGTGTGTTGGTGCTCATTAGCCTGTTGGTATGTCTGGTAACTCTAGCTGCTTACATTGTGTACTCCGGACTCCTCTCAGACATTATCATAATAACTGGCTCTCCTCCCATAAAGAAGATTACCTTCGCTTACAAATTTATAGTAGGACCCTATAAAAACTGCGGACAGGCTTTTATGGAATCACATAATATTGGACCAAAGCTCCAGTGTTTGGGAGTGTTTTATGATGATCCTAAAGAGGTAAACACCCACGACACAACACACTCAATAACAAGTTATCTGAACTGTTTCCCATTCAAATCATGATACTTCAGAGTATTGGGCTCCACTCATGATGTTTCAGGAAGTTAAGTTTTATGCCTGACCACTAGATGGCGATGATGGCATTTGCTTAAACAAGTGCTTCAAGACGAATACGTGACTTCTCATTTGGCACAACGCTTATCTTTGTACATTTCTTAATTTCATTCAACTTAAAATGTTTATAATATTAATATATACTATATTAATAATTAATAGTATGATCATTGGATGTTTTTAACGGTCGTTGACATTTCCTTAGTTTTTATTTTTACTCAGTATTTTTATGAGACTTTTGGCACTGGCTGACAGTGGTGTTTTCACATCTGGATAGGGTGTGGTGTGTTTTATAGATTCAGATGCATCCTGTGTGTATGAGGGGGCTGGTCATCAAACTCATGTGTCATGTTCCAAATCAGAGCCTAATGAATGGGTCTAAACAATTCCAAAATTGACAAAATAGTCAATTATTGTGCTACAAAAAAATCAATTAGTTGATCTAGGCTAATTTAAATGAATTGTCAAGTATAATCAATCAACTATCAACCATGCCAAATATTTACATGATCCCTGGTTTCTTGTTTGTTTATTTATCTCTTCAATTAAAAATTAGTGTCTTTGAATTTTGCATGGGTGGTCCAAAGCAAATCCCTTTTGCTGTTGATTGGCCTAAACTTATAGAGTGCCAGTTTTTCACAGGCTGCCTATATTAGATTTTTTAATGAACAGTTAATGGGGTTATTGTTTTGTGTGTGCGCCTCACAGCAACAAGGTCCTGGGTTCGAACCCAACAGGCGGCTGGGGCCTCCAGGAAGTTTGTGTGATCTTTCTTTGTCTCTCTGGGGGCTTCAGCTTCCACCCACAGTCCAAATACATGCAGGTTAATAGGTTAATTGGTAACTCTAAATCGCCCGTAGATATGAGATTGTATGGTTGTCTGTCTCTATGCGTCAGCACTGAGATGGACTGACGTCTAGTCTAGGGTGAACCCTCACCAATGTCAGCTGGGACCAGCTCTAGGATAAGCAGTTTTTGATAATTACCTCAGTACTGGTTAAGCTGAGATGAGCTTGAGTAAAAGGTCACTCTAAAAACATCATGACACTGTTGGAGGGAGGATAATAATATTATACTGATCCAGGGTTATCGCTGGGAAACATAAAACTTTTGTGACTTAAGTTGTTGGTCAGTTGACCAATATTTCTAAAACGCAAATTAGATGAATCTCTTTTTTTTGGGATCCTTTCCTACCCTCTCTTCCTTGCGAACTCTTCCATCCCACATTCTCTGTCCGTAAGCAGCAGCGTATTTTTGTATCTGTTTTTGTGAAAGCTAATCCTCCACACACACACACTAGGTCTCCAGAGTCATGTGTTACGAGATCTGATATTATAAAGAGAGCCCAGCTTGAGTTGTTTTTTCGGCATGTTACACTAAAACAGAATGAGAAGAAGTTAAACAGAAGTTAAAGTTGATCTACTCCAAAGCATCTGAAGGGTTAGGTTACAAAACTGGAAAAGAAAAACCTACAAGATCTAGAGCTCTCAAATCTAAATACATAGATGCCACCTATCATTATAATAATCCAAATACTTAGTGAGTAGGATAACTTTCCTCAACTCACTTGTTCTTTCAGCCCATAGCAGAATCAACTTTAAAGACTTTTTTTTTTTTTTTTAAACTTTTTTTGCACTAAAAGTTGATGTTTTCGAATTTTGAGACTGTTACCTAATATAAAAAGCAAACAAATCCTTTGGCTGTTGACACATGTCAGCATTTTATGTATAATCAAGAAAAATGTAATAATAACATAACCTATATCTATAATATATCATTAACATAAAAGTCATCTAAATGTGATGAAAATATGACTAAAATATGCTGTAGATCATTATCACACACTTGTCAGACTGTAAATACTTATTACTGAAAAATCTTTATCATAATCGCTCAGCTTTGACTGCAGCTGGCCAGCACATTTTGGTTCCACCATGGCTTCAGTAGTACACATGTAAACCTACCGTGACCTGATGCACAGCAACCTGATAGAATGTAACCATAGTCTAGTGATGGACTCTTCCCAGTGCCTCTTCAAAACCCTTTTGTTTTGCTCATCTTCTTTTTCCCAAGCCAGCAATTAGGCTAGTAAGGGGTCCTTGCTCCTCTACACAGTCACAGCCAAGTTCTGATCTAAGTTAAAGTAATTGGCGTAATGATCTCGACTCATTAGCGTTCGAGCCTCAGGATGCCATTCAGTGCCCACGTCAGGAGCCCCAGAGAGTGCTGTCAGATAGGGGAGCTGGTATTTGGTGTCTAAATAGTGAGACACTGTCCGTTGATATTTGCAGTGAGAAGGATTTTTCAAAAGTGCAGCTGACAAAGGATAAGTGTCAGCGCAGCTAGTCTCTTCCTCTGTTCTGGGTTTTCTCACTTTTACCTCCTTTAATCACTTCCTCTGGAGAAACAAAAGACCTCAACAAGGACTTAAGTTGGTCCTGAGATGGTTGCCATGGATACAGGGCTGGAGCAGCTCTGTGTGTGCCTTCAAACGGCTAACACATATTCAGGGCCTCACTCACCAAACCCCTCTCCTCCAAAAGCCTCTTCACAGTTTCAAAGCTAAGGGGTTTCTCTGACCTAGTGTTCCCACTTCACCTCTTCAGTGAAGCCTTTCTCCTTTTCTTCCGCCCTGTATCCAACCTTGATGAACAACCGAGGGAGGCCAGATTGTGTTTTTCTTGTTTTTTGTCAAATGTGATATTGCAGTCCTTTCTATATTCTATGTAAGTGATCAGGGTCAGGGTTTATGGTTCCCTGAGATATAGTGACAAGTGTCTGCCCATCTTCAGGGACCCATGTTGGGTCACAATATGCTGAAGGCTGTCGAGTGGCAGCTGAAGGAGGGGCCAGAAAGGAAATTCATCATCCCGCATGCTAGTCCTTGTGGTGAATGGTGAAATAGTAGGTAAAAATGTAAGCCTTACTGAATCCAAGTGTAGATGGAACACACTTTGTATGCTGGTGAAGACAATTTGCCTTTCTTTCCCTCCTGACTCACTAAAACCATTTCAGGCAATCTGTAGAAGAGACACACAAAGATGTGATTCCTTGAGTGGAATTTCGGAACTTTTTGCTTCGGATGAACTGTCAGGGTATTGAAGAAACATCAAAAGACAGCACTCTGGTGTCTTGATGAGTGCAGAGAAGCAAAACAAAGATTGTGGACAGAGGGCTGTGCTTTTGGCTGTGGTGCTTTGTTCTGGATTCCCTGTATGGAGTCCTGTGATGATTAATATATCCACTGGGCTGAGACTTCCCACTGTGTACCTCCAAAACATCCAAAGTGTCAAAAGTATCCAAATGTGTGCAGTTTCCCTGAAATTAGCCTACTAGAACCACTCAGTTTTTAATAAGGCCAAATAAGCTATTAATAAAACCTCATTTATTTGGAAGTTGTCTTGCATGATATGAGGATGCCCTTGTTGACAGATTACTGTAGCCACACAGGCTGCAGGTGTGTGAAGCTGGTGTTAAGTGTCACTTGCAGCAGTAGTGTCTCATCTAGGCACCTATTTTTCATATGTGAAATATGCAGCTTGCAAGCAAATATAGACAGTGAAAAGCTGTGTTAAATTTTTCACTCTAGTTTCTGGAGTGTACCTCATGCACCGACTGATGCTGGTGATGACAATACTGTGTTTGCCTTCAGTGCAGGGTCAACATGAGGACAGTATACTTTTGCCTGCTGGAATGATTGCCAGAGGAACTAATGTAGTGAGTGGCTTTGGAGTAAAATCAGCATGTAAAAAGCTATCACTTAACACCAGAATCCTTTCTATAGAGTTAAAATATGCTCAGTTTTAAAAGTGGTTGGAGCACATTCAACCAAAAATGAAAGGCAGTAGTATACAGAACAGTTAGATTACAAGTAAAAGTTTTATTTCAAAGACATGTTTGAATCTACTTTAAAAGTTCTATAGGCCAAAAAAGACAGCATTGAGAAAATGATCATTTATAGCTGAATTCTTCGCACAAATCTACTTGATATTTACTAAAATAGAACAAAAAAAACCATTATACGTATAGGATTGCAAACTGGTGCAGTCAGCCAGATTCAAATTGATCTGATATTTGATGTAAGAAAAAATGTCTAAATTCATCATAATTGTTATTTCTGCAACAGCTATGATAATGAGGTCCATTCGTCAAATATCACAATTTGAACAAAAGCTAATACTGATAGCAAGAATTCATTAATTAGATAATTTGATTATTAGATGTAATAATCCAGATTGTGATTCAAATGTTAATCACAATGTAAATGCATCTATTGGTTTTGTTACTGTTGTCTCTCGACAATTCAAAAGTAATTTTTTTTTCCTTTGGAAAATGAGCTTAGTTTGCAGTTGATGGCAAACACCACAGTCCTACCCTCTGCTGGTTTTACATTTTAGGAAAGTAAATTAGCTAAAATTGTCAAATAATCCAGCCCACAGGAGAAAAACAACACACGGTTTGTTCTTGATGCACAACGTTGATAGGTTTAGGGACAAATTGGACCATTCCAGCTTATTTATTACATGAGCCTTCAGTGGTGCTCAGCTCAGCACAGTAGGGAGAAAGTCTTGGATGTCCCAGAAGTATTCATTTGTAAAGAGTGTCTCCATTTTTTTTCTTTTTAATGGGCACCAGGGCGTTCAGAAATGAGGAAGGAGCAATAATTGGTGCACTGCCAAATGTTCCAATTAGATCTCAGATTAATGAGTGCATTTTTTCTCTTTAACGTGGCACCTGGCTGACTTAACAGAAGATATCTTGTTTTGCTTACATCTCATTGTGTTTCTGTATTTAAAAGCTCCTCAAAAAATTGTTTCACATTGCTCAAGCTGTGTTTATGACTCGTCATACTTTAGAAACAGGTTCTTTGGAAATGTTGATTGTCGGCGGAAGTAAAGTTTTCCTCTGATGTGAGAAAAGATTATCTATCTATCTATCTATCTATCTATCTATCTATCTATCTATCTATCTATCTATCTATCTATCTATCTATCTATCTATCTATCTATCTATCTATCTATCTATCTATCTGTCTGTCTGTCTGTCTGTCTGTCTGTCTGTCTGTCTGTCTGTCTGTCTATCAGTCGATCTATAATGATCTATCTTTCTTTCTAGTCTGATCTACCTGACTTGTTCTGTTTTGTTCTCTTTTGTCCGTCTTCATTCATTTGTTCGTTTGTTCCTTGTTACCAGGTGCCAGGACCACAGTGCCGCTATGCTGTTGGCAGTATTCTCAGTGAAGGAGAAAACAAGGCCGATGAGAATCTTCTACACCGCTATGAGGCATCTGGATTTAATGTCTTTTCCTTTCCAGAAGTCACACATGTGGTCACTACTTCCTTCCCCCATAGGACATATTTATCTATCATCCTTGGAGTAAAACGAGTCTACCCACGGCTAGACTGCTACATCAAGGTATTATGCTTTTTAGATTGCATTTTTATCTGTCTGGAAGTACAGTCATTCATTTGTCTAATTATACGAAAATGCAGATAAACTGTCAAGAACACATGATATAATGAGCCTAATGAGTCCAGTTTTGCATGTATAACGGTTTATTACCTCTGCCAGGAGGTATTGTGATTGCTTTGCTTTGTGTGCGTGCATGCGTGTTTGTTTGTTTGTTAGCAAGATAACTCAAAAAGTTATGGACGGATTTTCATGAAATTCTCAGGAAATGTTGATACTGGTACAAGGAAGAAATGATTAAATTTTGGTGGCTCCCCCCCCCCCCCCCCCAGGCCCTATCACCACCAAAATTTAATCATTTCTTCCTTGTACCAGTATCAAGATTTCCTGAAAATTTCATGAAAATTCATCCATAACTTTTTGAGTCATCTTGCCACCAATCAAACAAACACGCACGGGAGGCAGATCTGTCTTGGCGGAGGTCTGCGCTCTCCGAGTGCTTTTCTTGTTACTTTTGTATGCATCTTTGTACCTAGGTGTTTACATGATATATGTAGGTGTGAAGACAAACTGAGTGAATCACTGTGCATCACGTTGCGCACAGTATCTTCACATACTCAGTGCCACCATCACATACAGTACTTGTCCAGTGGGCTTCAGTGTTCTTACAAACTGTTGTAGTTACACATTGAGTCAGCACACAAAGCAGCATTAAAACACTTTGTAGAATGTAGCAGAAGTGATTGGTGTTTCTATTTTTGCTCTTACCGACCACCTGCTAAGTGTTGCACATTTTTAATATATGTTTTCAGAATAATATTATATTGGAAATGGTCCTAGAAATAATAAAGAACTACTATGAGCTGCCGTGCTTATTTTAGTGATAGGAAAATGGGAAAGGATATAATGTGTGTTCATGTGAGAATGAATCATCATGCTAAATCTCAGGTGGGCTTGCATCAAATAAATGATCAATATCTGACCTCTGGATCATTATATGCATATCTGAGTCATGCTGTTAGCTTTCAGGTCATATCAAAACTGTGAAAGACTGAGGATCTCACATCTTTACTTTTCCTTACACCCTCTGTGAGCTATCTTGAGGGTGTGTTCAGTAGTACAGCAGGAGGAGATTTATGGATTGAAAAAAATGGAGATGTGAAGTGAAGTGGAAGAGAGAGGAGTAGAGTGAAAACGGAGCAATCCAAGCTCCTTTTAACACTTCATGAAGAATGAGCTCACCAAGCATTGCTCAGGGGATGCTGGGAAAGTGAGTCGCTGTGATGAACGGAGAGTGTTGGATATGGTTTAATTATGCAGTGTACTAAAACAGGTGGCAGCACCACAGGTTGCCTCCGTCGCTCTGCTTCTGCTGGAGGAATGTGTTTGTGTGTCCTGTCTGGCTGTCTTTGCCATCTGCTTGGACTCTGTTTAAACCTGGCTCTGCTCCAGTGGCACTTAGCCTGTCTGAGAGGTCAGCTCACACAGTCATCAAACTGGGCATCAGTCTCCTTCACCAACAATATTAAGGCTTTTCATCTTTATCTCTACACTCACTGCACTAACGTGTACTGTACTGTTCTAGTAGACAGCTGTAGTTCTAAATAAAACTGCACTAGTTTTCGATTGTTGCAGGGTTTATCTTGATTTTAGCAGTTATTTGTTTTGTCTTTAAGACCTTGTGAGGGTGGCTTTGATCCATTATTCCTCCTCCAGTAATGAAAAATGTGCAACTCTTTTTACGAGCACTGAGCTATTTTGAAGTAAAGCTTGTCCAGAAGGCAGAATATACAATATACAATATATATGAGTTGTCTTTCTGCTTGTGGCATACCTCAAAAACACGAGCTGATTTCCATGAGATTATGTGGACTTGGAGCAAAATTAGGTTTTGTTCTGGCACTAGTAAAGCAAGGCAAGGCAAGGATGGATCTGGGATTTCTGCCACTAGACAAACAGAGACACTTGGTTGTAAACCCTGTTGATATGTTTACACACTTGAGAAATAAGTGTCATTTAAAATTTTCTAAACATTAATGGTATCTTTGGGTATAACAGTGGGGAGCTGTTGAGTGCAGGTGCAGTCCATAGCAGCTTCGATTATATATTTGCAGAGCAACTCCAGTGGTACTTTGGTATTTTGTCATTAACAGAAAACCATTTCAGTACAGCTGTGTGTTCTCAAATATCAGTGCTACAGAGATTTGGATATCCCCTTGTGGTGTCAAACCTCAGCTTATGTAACTTTGTCAGTTTTCTTGGGAACATTCACATGTAAATTCAGCTTTTAGTATTTGTAACACCCAGTACTTTAATACTCCTGGTGATTTGTTCGCTTGAAAAACTGTGAGAACTAGCATTGCACCATGAAAGCAGAGAATTGATTCTTTGAAATACTGAATGCATTCACATGTCTCTATTAAGCAAGTGAAATAATAACCACAATATATACTTAGCGCCATTAAAAAGAATAGTCAGAATAATATGTATATTTGGAGATATATTAAATTAATTGGTTTGGGGTTACCTTCATATTAAAGAGGGAAGCACTGGTCATTAGAGACTGAATTGTGGACAAATAGTGATCAACTTAACACGTTTATTCAGTCACTGAATACAGGTACTCAGAAATTGAAAGTGTCATCATTTAATATTGGGTGTGTCCAACTCTGGCTTCCAAACAAGCAGTGCAGCGACGACGCATGGAACTGACAAGTCTCATGATCCTGTCCTGAGGGATCCGATCCGATCTGGCAGCGATCTGGCACCGATCTGGCACTCAGACGACTGATTGTACTGCGATGACAGTGCAGACGGCGAGCGATTTCACAAAAACTCAGAACTGCCGATGGCACGTTCTCTCTGTTGTATCCTGAGTCGTGGCATTTTAAGCTGGTAATAACATTTTGGTGTTTTCTTTGCTGCCTTTATATGGGCTATTGACCACACCTAAAGTTATCAGTCAAGTGTGACTCTGTAGAAGAGATTCAAGTCAATGTCCGACATTAAGGGATTAGTCCAAACGCTGACATCGCTCGCGTCAGGAATGAAAAAATTACAGCTGTTAACTGTGTTACTCATCTCGTGAGCAACATATACAAAACAGGCACCTGAGCAAATCATTTTCTGGAAATTGCACCACATGTGTGGACGTGCATTTTTAATTGCGTTAAGTCTATCATCACACAAGTCATTTCCACAAAGTGGACTGTGAATTGTTAGCCTGGCCGGCCATCCGTCTTTCTCATTGAGAAATCTGGAATCGTGGAGCTTGACTACAAATATGAAGGCGGGACTAACAGGCACCAAGTAAACCAATCACAGATAAGACAGATGTGACGCTTTTGTCAGAGAAATTAAAGGTGTACTCTGTAATTCAGTCCCTATTTTTGAATCAAGTAAACAACCAACAACAGTTGTAAGGAGATTTGTGGACTTGGAACTGACTTTACTCGCGACAAAAACAAGTCGGTGCGTATGGTGCATTGCGAAACACCCGCCCCCCAGATTTGTGATTGGTTGGTATAGAATAGATCGTGCATATTTCACAGTGACTGGCCCAATTTCAGACTGTTTTCTCAGTATTGAATACACTGAGAAAATCAGATGGCTGGCCAGGCTAGTGAATTGTTACAGTACAGAACAACTACATTTACCATCACAAACTCTGCTAACCTATGCTTAAATGGATTACTCTGTTTCAAAAATAACAATGAAAATTCTCAGATAAAAAGTTAAAATGGCTCGCATGTAACTGAGCCATTGTACCAGCTCAGCCTGTTCTAAATTGGTTTCTTTCAGTGAATAAACATGCTGTTGATGTCTGACACTTTGAATATCCCAAGTGGTGAGACCTTTTCAAACAAGCTCATCAGCATTTAGCATGCCAGGGTTGTCATGGCAGAATGATTTCTGTCTGTCAGACACTTTGAGTAGCTGCCCCATGGCCGGCCCTGATATTTGCCTAGTCAGACCATCGATTGGCCCCGGTGTTTTTCTTCTGTGCCTTGGCTTTTCAGCGGTGGGCTACAACGTACACGCTATGGCATCTTGAGATTTGATTGTAGCACGGTGGCCAGGCCTTCAGACAGGATTGGAGGCTGGAGTTGGAGGATAATATTGCTGACATTCACATAGATCTAAAGGTTTGAGAAAGGCAGACGATGGAACATTTGTTTGCTCGAGGGCACTGAAGTTTCTTGCCAGCACTGAGGTTTTGAGCTGAATATAAAACACCATTTCTTTGTTCCTCAGATA
This sequence comes from Sphaeramia orbicularis, assembly GCF_902148855.1. NCBI lineage: Eukaryota > Metazoa > Chordata > Actinopteri > Kurtiformes > Apogonidae > Sphaeramia > Sphaeramia orbicularis. Next base: position 33,379,078 of record NC_043961.1, on the reverse strand, counting down.
TGTTCTTTTTTAAGCGACTGACACATGGTAACATGATCATGTAGTTGTCCTCAGTAAGATAGAGGATGAAGCCTCCTTTTGTGACATAAGGTGCTGTATCTTGCAGTTCTTCTGAGTGTTATGTTCGCGGGTTAGAGGGATGTGAAGCGGAGCACAGATGCTAGTCCGCAGGGCCTGTTAAACATGCAGACTTTTAGCTAACTGTGATGTGCAGTTAGAAAGGTCAGAGAAGGTCATTTATATGCTGGACAAAGTAGTCTAATTAGAGCAGCCATTAGTGGGAGACTGAGGAGTCAAGCATGATTACATAGTATTTATTCTGAGGGCTTATATAGTTGAAAAAATAATAAAAAGCACCTCTGCATTCATATTTTCTTTACATTGGTAGAGTTTGATTTTCAACTTCAACTTTATTATTTGTCCCTTGAAGGGCGATTTGTTATGCAGCAGTTACACAAGCGTTCACAATAAACAAACAGTAAAACACAGTAAAAACAGTAAAAAACAATAAAAACCACGATCTTTCCAAGTTGTTATATTATTCTGAAGTTAAATATCATCGCATTTTGAACATTTCAGTTCTTTTTGTCACTTTCAAAGCAATATCACAACTCTTTTCTTTTACTTTATTTAAACTTTATTTCATCAAGAAAGACTTGCTTAAGTGAACATCTCTTTCAGCTATACATACAAACATCTCATCAACATATGCCCATCAATATACAAGTGAATCAGGCAAAACACCTACAGACTGGAATTGGAGAAACGCTGCATCATGACTCCAATACGACAGAAAGATTTGTGTTGACGTATTAGCAAACTGTCTTTTTCTTACCTTTTTATTTCCTGTCTGATGTGACATTATTACATTTCTCTTAGGGGATAAATAAAGATTGTCTCATCTCGTCTCATCCGTATTCACATTTTTCTGTACTTAAACCTACGGGAGCCTGACTCAGTCAAATAACTGAACATGCACACTAGCTTTAGTGCAGTTGGAAATAGAAGAAACTTGTAATATCATACACTATGTTAAAAGTTTTAAAAATGATTAATTATGAATAAATACTTTGTGGGTTAAGAGTCAGTAAAGTTCTAATTTCTTAAAAATCCAACATAGTTTAATGAATAACAAAGTGTTGGCCAGTTAATTTGGCGGTTTTTTATGTAAGATCCCATGTCTAAAAAGATAAAACTAATTTGTGTGCTTTTCTTGTTTCATCCCCTTTGTGTGTTTCTTCATTTATTTGGAGAATTAATCACTAATGTGTACTTAATTAGATAAATATCAAGTTATCTGTTTTAATCCTTTTTGTCCTCATGCATCCTGACTACTTGTAAACAACAGATTTGGTTTTGAATTTTGTGGAGAATGTGGGAATAAATGAGTGATTTTTACACTAATAGAGAGATTGTTGTTTTGGTCAAAAAAATGTATAATTACATTTCTAGCTTGTGGCTTTATTTCTAAACAATTCATTACACTAATCTACTACTCATCATCCTTGGTTTTATTAAGAGGGAGGAAGCTCTGTGGAGTTTGCCTGTCAAAAGTTTAACCATAACTTTGATCTGTCACCAGCTGGGAATCTACTGTTGGGTGTTAAATGTCACATCTACATATCATTGATCTGATTTCAACTATATTCTCTGTTAAACTGTCGCTCTGAATCAAGATCAGGCAGTAGGATGTGATTACAATTTAAGAGGTGGAGATATTTATAGATACAGGACATAGTTTTGTGCCACTGCCCATCTTAAAAATCACTTGGAATAAGAAAAATGTGTAAAAGACTTATGCCGACTACGCAGTTCGATGTTAATATTGTCATTATACATTCTTGATTTGTCTCATTGCATGCAGTGTTGATATAGTAAGGATATGCCACAGAATGTGACTGGAGTAGATGCTGTATTAATGAGGTAGTTGTGTCTAAACTTAAATGCCTCTAAGTGAGAGGTACTGCTCTTACTAGCTGCCGTCTATACTGCAACCATCCAAATCCATCAGGAGCAGCACTGCTGAAATGCTCAGATTTTTACTTTTGACAAAGTAGGATTGGAATAAAGTGTTTGAGGTCTCTACATTCCAAATAACCAATCTTTTCAACGTGTAGTGTTAAACCTAGTGCTGACATATTTGTATTTGGTTGATTTACCGAACAAAATCCAATAGTCCTCTAGAAATTGTTGAAGATTTAGCTCTTTTAGGTTTGTATATTGCATTCATGCCGCACTTTTCAATACGGTCAGTTTGTATATATGTGATGTATGTTTAGTTGTGTCGTGTATATAGAGGCTGAGGACACACACACACACACACACACACACACACACACACACACACACACACACACATATTCTATCTTGTTGGCTGAAATATTCCAACAATTTGGTTGCGTCTTTGTTGAGATACACATGCAAATTAAATGAATGTGCTCGGGTGTCCTCTTGAGGGATTTTCTGAAAAGCAATCCAAGAGGCAATTTTGAACCATTCAAGTATGAGTCCGACAACGTGGTGGGGGTACCTCACCAAGGTGCAGAGGGTCTAGACCTCTGTGAGCGAGCTAAAGAAAATGGGAAAGATAAAAAAGAGGCTTAGGACTTAACTGCTTTATTCAGCTCAGTGACTTTCAAACGGTCCTTGTTCATTTGTCAGGGCTGAATAAGTCTGTGTAAAGACCGTTGTTGCTTGAGTGACACCTGGATTGTTCGTACTGGCAGCATCTACTGTCACTCATTATGCCCTCAGTCCTTTTCAACAATTTTTTTCCCCCTCTGGGCTTTGAAATGAAATGTAGACTATAGAAGGGCTGCAGAGATAATACGGTTTACCACCCCCTTCACTAAGTGAGGGAATTAAACTGAGGAAACTTGTTTTAAAATTCCAGTGGAACATGTGACAAAGCAAAATATTCAAGAGAAGACCTCAGTGTTAATATGAGGGGTTCACTGGATTTGGCCAGAGAAGTAAGGGGTTTAAATGAAGGGGAAGTATGTGGCTCAAATGGAGTGGTGTCCTCTGTAATCTTCCAGATTACTGTCATTTACACAGAGGCTACAGGAAACTGTCAAATGTCAATTGGCCCTTGAAATACATGTTCTGTTCTGTTATCAGTCGAACAGAAGAACATGAGAAAGGAGCTGATACAGTTCCAGCAACTGGCAAACTTATAAAATTCACAGTTCCCTCATGGGATTCCAGCTTTTCTATTTTTACATTTTTTTCTCAGTTCCGAACTGCCAGGCTCTGTGGTAGTTAGATTGAAGGTGCAGTTGCGTGCTATCTGTAAGAGAGAAAGTCTTCTTGCCCTGTAGCCACTGTGTAAGTCTGCTGTCATTATCACCAATCAGGTGAATGTTACCTTTGAAGTCATTTTTACTTACTCCGGCCTCAGTCGGTGGTGTCCCTGCAGCATTTAATGCCAAAATGAGCCATCGTTATGAATTCTTAAAAGTTGAATATCAAATGATGGGTGTTTTTTCTCTGTTCTGTTTGATAGACATCATCTTCTGTGGCAAGTGTTATGCAAGACAAATGTGCTGAATGCCGTATTCATATTCAGCGAACCATGACAACAATCTGAACTCAGACATGCCTCAGCAAATATGACCAGAGTGACCCTGAAAAAAACTAGTGGACTGAAAAGAGGAAAGTCTATACCATGGTCTGTGTGATCTAAGAGTCTATACTGTCACTTAATATGCTTCACATACTGTCCAGCCAGAGGGCTTCTTTTACTGTTTACTCCCTCAGTTTTAAATATTCTATGCACCATGTTATGTCTTGTAGCATTGTACATACGGTGGAAGTTGCAAACCTTTTGCATAATATAATTTATAGTTTGTTTTTATTTTGTGGTCATTATTTGCAACCTTGTACTCACTGGTACTAAATGGGGAAAAGCCTCACAGTTAGTTGTTGGCACACTGTAGTTACCCAAAAGAAAAAATCAGAAGCATTTCATTCATTATCTTGCTAAAACTATCCTCTATATAATGCTTTACCGCTGCCCTTCTCAAACTTAGGGTCAACATCCAATAGGGGTTGCGAACCTGTTTTTATGGGGTTGCCAATTTTGACAGCAAAATACATAACAATAATATGTGAATTCATTTTGTAGTTAAAATAGAAAAGATTGTTCTCTGAAGAGTTTATAAACAAAACAAAAATGGAAAAGATGCAAGAAAAGAGAGACAAAGTTCCATCCCATCTAACTGGGACCCATGGGATTTCATTTCAGAAAAATGTAATTACAGTCAGTGTTGAGAAACAAGCCATTTTCCATTTCAATTACACCATCATTTACACATACGATGTTTGTCAGTTTCAAATCTAAATTTTACAAGTCAAGAAAGTCGCAGGTTTTTGTGCAAGTGAACATACGTAAATAGAAAGACTACACACCGTAAGCTGTAGAGGTGACATCATCAGAATGGTCTCTGTCCACGGTCTGTTCTGGGCCACCGAACACATCTCTGCAGCTTCGGTTTGACCATATTGGTGTTGATTTTCGCCTCTTTCAATACTTTACATGACACTTAAGAACAAGGGGAAATGTTCTGAAGTAACAGTGAACAGTGAAGTAATTTTGGTGTTGGTGATGTGTATCGCATGAGATGCAGTCCACAGAGCTTTGTCACATAAAAGGAGTGGGTACTTTATTATCTGTACCACAATCTGTGACTTTCTTGTTTCATAAAATTATATTTTAAATAGATAAATATTGGATGTGTAGTAGAAAGCACAACAAAACAGGATAAAAAAAAAAAACAAAACTGTCTCTCACCATTGTTTACTGTTCATATTATTTCCAAAGTTAGGTATAATATGCCACTGTGGAGGGGGCGGGACCTTGGTCCTCTATATGAAAATGACTACAAAGGCATTGGTGAAAGTTATGTGAAAAAATAAACTCTTTGGACATCGGTAAAGGAAGTCAGTTATCTTTGTATACATTAGAGTAAATGTTTAATGAGTCTTTCATCATGATGATGTTAGTGTCTTGCTAACACTGACTGTCAGTGACAAGTGATGGACTATCCTGTTAGTTGATGTTCTGACATTTTAATTACACTTCTAAAAAGTAGATTTCATTCCATATTTGACCATGGAAATTCATTACTTTTTTAATGTAAATTTTAGCCCTGGAGTGACATAAAAATGGAATGTTTTGGCTCTGGAGTAAATGGTATATTGAATATTTTCAGCCGTTTAAACAATGCAAACTTGTTCAACTTTCAAATTATCCAGTTCAATAGGATGAATAAATCAGCTGCATCTACATAGACATTATTTGTGTTTTTGTGTTTCAGGTCAGGTTTCAAGTTGAGTGGGGTGTGTTTTTGTTGTGTAGCCTATTCTGTTTGATGAAATTAGATGTGTAATTCATAGTCAAATTGGAAAGCAAATCGGTCACTTTGTGTATTTGTCATTTTCATGTGCTTGGATATTTTGTTATGCTGACGGGTGGATATAAATGACTTGAGTAGTGGGTTTAGTTTTGCTGCTTTTCAAGTCCACCAGGAAATAGTAAATTATACTTAATACTGTGTATCTAGACAACAGCCCTATTTGCAGATTATCTGAATCCAGTACAATGATCTGAAACACTTATCTACCACTTTGTTCCATCAGCTGTCCTCATCACCGCTGACAGTGGTGTTTAGTTTGTCTTGTATTTCTCCTCAGGAGACAAGGGGCTGTTGTGGAGCACAGGCTGTTTGCATCTATCTCAGTACTCAGAATGATCATTTGTCAACTCTTTTCCTTTGACAAAAACATGTTTTTCAGTTTTCTCCCCCCATAGGCAGCAGGTCTTTACTTCTCTACCTCATTTTCACTGTTTTTGACTTCTCAAAGCTGACTCTTTTCCTCGAAGGTACCGTAGGTGCAGTGCCTCATGGGATAAGGAGTTACCCTGAGCTTTGCTTCTGTACAACACAGTCATGAGTTAGCAAAAGGAAATGTGTGATTTTGTCATTTTTCATTCACTTTGCATTTATAATCCTGTATTTATGAGCTATGTAGCAACGTGTACAGCTAAAGCCTTATGAAAATATGGAAGTGACTGCACATTTTATTTAACCTTAAACCTAAACAATATTTGAACTGATCAGTTTAACCGTTAGTGCAAGGTCAGTAATCTGTAGTAATCTGTTACTAATTACAATCCTGTTTACTAATAATATATATTATATATTAGAATTATATGACTGCTAATGTCATTAGAGATAATATAATCACTACATACTACTACTACGACATACTACATACTACTACTACTACATACTACTACATACTACTACTACTACTACTATTGCTGCTGCTACTACTACTACTACTACTACTACTACTATTGCTGCTGCTACTACTACTACTACTACTACTACTATTGCTGCTACTACTACTACTACTACTACATACTACTACTACTACTACTACTATTAGTAGTACTACTACTACTACTACATACTACTACTACTACTACTGCTACTACTACTACTACTACTACTACTACTACTACTACATACTAATACTACTACATACTACTACTGCTACTACTACTACTACTACATACAGGGTGGGGAAGCAAAATTTACAATGAACATTTAGTTGTTTTTTCTCAGCAGGCACTGCGTCAATTGTTTTGAAACCAAACATATATTGATGTCATAATCATACCTAACACTATTATCCATACCTTTTCAGAAGCTTTTGCCCATATGAGTAATCAGGAAAGCAAACGTCAAAGAGTGTGTGATTTGCTGAATGCACTCGCCACACCAAAGGAGATTTCAAAAATAGTTGGAGTGTCCATAAAGACTGTTTATAATGTAAAGAAGAGAATGACCATGAGCAAAACTGTTACGAGAAAGTCTGGAAGATACTATTAAAGAAGAATGGGAGAAGTTGTCACCCGAATATTTGAGGAACACTTGCGCAAGTTTCAGGAAGCGTGTGAAGGCAGTTATTGAGAAAGAAGGAGGACACATAGAATAAAAACATTTCCTGTTATGTAAACTTTCTTGTGGCAAATTAATTCTCATGACTTTCCATAAACTAATTGGTCATACACTGTCTTTCAATCCCTGCCTCAAAATATTGTAAATTTTGCTTCCCCACCCTGTACTACTACTAATGCATACCTTTACTACGACTACTACATACCACTACTACTACTACTACATACCACTTCTACGACTACTACATACTACTACTACTACTACTACTACTACTACTACATACTACATACTACTTCTACTACTACTACTACTACTACTACTACATACCACTACTGTGACTACTACATACTACTACTACTACTAATAATAATAATAATTTAATAGTAGTAGTAGTATATTGTATTTCTTATTTAATGAGGAACTTATTCAAATTGCTCTGTACTTACCTCACTTTATTTGCTGAATATCTCTGTAAATGTCATACCCCATACCAACTCCTGCCTGTCATGGGCATCTAGAGACTAAGGTTGTCTCTCAGAAAAAGGTCATCATTTTTCCACTTTGCAGACACTGTTGACTTTACCATTCTCTCTACATTACTCCTATGTGTCATATTTTGGCTGTATACATGACAATTTTCTGCAGCCACTTGGGCTGGTTTTCTGTTTGTGTGACTGCATAGCTGCTGCTGCTGCGATGGGGTGATTCTTACATGGACAATTTGGTTTTCTTCATTTCAGATCTTAGCAAATATTTTTGGGTTTTAGGCTGCTTGTCAAAAATATGAAAGCTGATGGTATGTTTTGTTTGTTTTTTTTTTTACTGCTTTGTGAGCTTCTATGAATCAGTAAACTATTCATTCCTTAATTGTGAAAAGAGGTAAGTGGAATTAAACAGCTAATTTTTAGTTACCTCCATAACTGGCAGGAGAATCTTTATTGAATGTATTGTTTGACCCTGTGTGGATTTGTTCTTTTTTTTTTTTTCTGAATAAAAGCCTTTTTTTTGTATCAAGGAGCTCTAAGTTGACACTAACTCAGCCCACTTATAGAGAGAAAAAGAATTCATGAAAATTCAAAGGGTGTGCAATTTATCAAGGTCCATTTAGTAAAAACAAGTGTGGAAGGAGTTTCAGAGCCACTGCTGGTAATGCACATCCAGACATTTATTTGTGTCTGCAAATAATTTGGCTATTCTTCAACACCAGAACATTATTGTTTTGTAAATGACCCGGTACCCAAATGTATTCACAAAATACGTGTGTTATAGCACCCCAGAGTGCCTCTCTACGTGCCAGTAAAATATCGCTTTTATTCCTAAAAGCACTTTGGTTTTGTTTTCTCCACCAACCCCTCCATGTTCTCTGTGGAAATGAATTGCATGTCTTTTATCTAAAAATGATGGAAATTGCAGCAAAATGTTACAAAAAAATATTACTGAAACTTGACTGAGAAATATATATGTATAGAGTTGCATACATTTCCTGGCAATAAGACTCAGTAATTGATAAGGTTCTTATCTAAAAAATTATTTACCGGAAATGCTCTTTATCAATATGTTGTTCCTGTTGTGTTATTTAAGTAAACCTGAATAAGTGAGTCATGAATATTATTTGAACTATTAACTTATAACACTTTTAAAGATCTGTTAAAGCAGTATGGCTTCTAAACAACTTTCATCTGACTGTTTTTTGCTAAATTTGCTGAAGTGCATCACTATACACAAACATGACTCTGTAATTATACAATTTTATGCTTACCTTTTGGGGGGCAAGTTGTTAAGCTTTGCTACTTCAGATTTTGGTCAAACTGAACTCCGTCTATTCTATCTTTACTCAAACTACTACCTTAGTTAAATAATAATGTTTGCTCAGAAACGTCTAGTGCATCCATTTCTCTACAACACTGAATATGAATTAAACATCATTTACGGACATTCATGTATGGTGATGTGATGACCCTGTGTAGCACTTCCATGGTTTTACAGAAAAAGGCAGAATGAAGCCTAAGTATATAGCTGTGTTTTACCCCAGACCACCAGAAATCTTATTTTAGAACTCTAAAAATACCCTGTACAGTCTCATTTATTTATCCAAGGGCCCATTCTACATATTTGCACAGGGGGCTCTGTGCAGATGTCATTCCTCAGGCTATTAACCTGCACAGAGAAAGACACGAGCATATCCTCTTCCTTGTAGAGACTATCTAGCCCTCACCATTCCCTAAAGACCTGCTGCAGAGGAAAGACCCAAGCAGCATGAGAAGTGTGGGAGAGATGTTTTAAGGGCTGTGTGAACATCTATGCTTCATTCTTTTGGAAATCCTATACTACAATCAAACTGATTTCATTCAGTTTTAATTCTTTGTTGAGCCAGATCTTCTTTCACAATCTTTCATTAAAATAAAGAGCTATAATTACAGAGTATATTTAACTGTGACATGTAAATTAGCTCAATAATTAAACTTTCTGTACCCCATTAACTGAGTTTCCAAACAGCTTTGGCTTATGTACCTATAAAGCTTGTGACTGAGAGTTTTAGTCTGTGTAGAGAACCAGTGAAAATGGGTAAAGAACCGCTTTTGTCTGCTTTTGGGCTGAACTTAACGCCAGTTTAGATTTTTGTTTTATTGATTGATCTACTGTAGTTATATGGTTGATTTACCCTGTGTTTTATTTATGGAATTTGGGAATTTGGACCAAGATGGCAGCATTTTCTAAAAAACAACAGTTTAATCAAAGTAGGGTGAGGTCATGCTCTGTTAGCCCTTATAATTTCCCATGTCTATTCCCTTAATAATGTTTGAATGAAATAATGTTTTGATGCCAGAGTAATCCAAAAATCTTGTTCAAAAATATTGCCATGTCTGTGGAGGATGTGAAGAAAAAAATGACCTTACTACGACCCTGTTACTCTGCACTGCCTTAAGTACTCTCTTGGGCCCCTTGGGCCCTGATCCTGCAGGGAAGAGTGTGGAGGAGATCAAACAAAAATCAATAACCACACTATCCACAACTCCCTGCCCAATTACAAAGCCTACCAACTACAGTTTGTCTCAGCAATTCCACTGCCCATCTAATTATTTCCTTGCCCCTTGTCCCATGCCTTCAGTTTATGAGACACCAAGAATCCAACCTCATCATAGCTGAGTGTGACGGGTTAGGTTTTTATTTCCACCTAGCAGTTTGTAAGTAACTATGGGGTCTGTGTGGGTGCACAAATACTAAGCATGTCTAGTGTCCACAAAGAAAGTAAATGACTTAAAGGTACTGTATAGTTTCAAAAACAAGAGGTTATACAATGATATCCTTTACATCAGGGGTGACCAACCCTGGTCCTCAAGAGCTTCTATCCTGCATGTTTTAGATGTTTCCCTCTTCCAGCACACCTGACAGATCATTATCAGGCTTCTGCAGAGTTTGATGATAGGTTTATCATTTGAATCAGGTGAGTTGGAAGAGGAATACATCTAAAACATGCAGGATAGCGGCTCTTGAGGACCAGGGTTGATGACCCCTGCTCTACATCATTCTGTATGACTCACTACAATAATGAAGTGATGTATTTACCTGCAAAGGCACTGCACTCTCCCTGCATTGTCAAATTTTTTCCTTCCTGTGTTCAGAATGTTTGATATGAAACTTTGGACAGTAATGGTATTGTGCAGGGTGCAAGACTTAGCTTTATGAAAAAGCTCTCAGTGTGCTGCAAGTCAGTGTGTTGCGGATGGAAGGGCAACCAAGGATGGTGTTGAGCCAAACATACAAAGCTACAGCGGCCGATCTGTGCAAGAGGAAACATTTGCTTAGGTTGTGTTCACTCAGAACATTACTGCAGGGTTGAAATACTCTGGAAATTACATTTTCAGTCTCTGTTCCATGGCTTTACTCTTGACCACTAGTGCTGTCTCCCTTGTTCAATGTGTGACAAATGCCACATAGTATGTCATTATAATCCTGATGTTTAAATTCTTCTAGATACACAGCTTAAAGATACTGAGATTCTGCATGTTTTTAAGTGAATCCACACACACTGGTCAGTCCCTTTTACATCTGATAATGCAATAACTCAAGGGAAACTTGACAGATGCTCTAACATTTGGCATAAACCAGTTCAGCCTTTATTTGGACTGAGGGATGAAGTGGAGGCCTAAGGTCAAGGTCACTGTGCTCTTATGTTTCTCCATTCATATGAATGCAGAATCTCAGGAACACCTTCAGGAATTCACATTTGGCTCAAACATCCACTTGGATTCAAGGATAAACTGACTTCTGACCTCACACACTACATTTTTGGCTGTGACCCAATACTTCAGGGCATGATGCAGGTATAATGGATCTGATTAAACTTGTTTGAATGAACTCCCTGCAGAAACCCAAAACACCAGTGAAATGATGCCACTAACGAATGCTGCTTGTCTAATTAGTGTATGGCACTGCCTATTTCTGCTGGCTTAGAAAAGTCATTGTATCACCAATGTGGTTCATATTCATCCTCAGTGAACTGTGAATGGCCTGTACATTCATTGTTTAAAGGTAAGCCATCTAATGGTTGACATATTTTATTTGGAACTAAAGTGATCAGCTGAATGGCAGATTGAATCAATGCTGTTATGAGATAAAAATACACTTAAAGTGCAAAAGCAGTTTAGATTTCAGGGTAATAACCATAAGACAACTCATGTGCTGCGTCCAGGAGTGAAAGTCCTGTCTTACTGCTGGGCAACTGCTGCTGTTGAAGTATTTATTTTCTACATGATGCTACACTCATATTCCATTCCTGTCCTTTGTTAACAGTACAATAGCCACTATAACTTACTTTCTACAAAATACTGAAACAAAAAATGGATTTGACATTCACAGATGTGTTTTATTTTCAGCTGAGTTAACATGTATTTTATAAGATATTCTATGTTTGAAGAGTACTTAGAGAACTACCAGTTTATAGGCAGGAAAAACAGTCATGATGAGAGCACATGCGGCGAGAGTGGACCCTTTCATTGAATATTTATCAGTTCAGTGTAAATTAGCATTTAGCATTCCTTTTTTCTTCAATCACTTGTCTGGCCATCAATGATGGTTTGAAAAGTGACAAGTGAGCACCCCCCTACCTCAGCCAAAGAGCAGTTTTATGTTTTCATTAATAAAAAGAACATCTTGAACTTTCATGTGCTAATGCAGCTACTGTTTGTACAAGGAATTAATTTGAGGTGGAATCCACTTGAAGTGCTCCCTCAGTGATAAGGCCGCGAAATAATGGAAAGCCAGTCTAAAGCAGCTTATATTTCAAGTTTTATAAGCATGAAAGTAAAGGAGGAACAAAATACGTATCAGAACGGCAGAGCTGTTCTGTTCTGCTTCTAGAAAGAAACTTTGTTTTAAAGCTGAATCATGTACTCTAATCTCACAGGACTTGTTAGGTGCTACCATCGCTCTATACCTTCTACAGGGAAATCTGCAGAACCTGATGTGCCCAGTTTTCCAAAAATGCCCTTTCTTCAGGATGTTTCCATTTATATCAGTGCAAAAAATAATGTCTCAGTAATGTTAGACCCTGTGAATATGAGCCCTCATGAAAAGTCCAAACTAAAACTTTATGGGTCTTTACCTTAGCCAAATAAATGTCCACAGAGACAGGGAAGTTATTGTAAAAAACTGAACCAAACAAAGTTGTACACTTTACTTTAAAGGGGTCATATTTTGTTAAACCCACTTTTATTAGTCTGTGGTACATTTATTTGTGTATTTGGGGACCCTAATAGTTCAAAAAGTTTGAATTGGAAACCTCCAGGTGCTGCAAAGCTATTTTTATATTCATTCTGGCAAAAACTGTGTGGATTTCTGCAACCCATTTTTATTCCTTAATTTGTTACAACTAACACTAGTTATGTCACGACATTTGCAGATATAAGGTCAAGACCTCCAACCAACATTTCTCCGAGTATGCCATAATTGTTTGTCAGTAGCAGCGGTTGTAGTTCATACTGAAAATATGTCCAAACTTTGAGCCGATTACCTAAAATGTTCAGTTGTTGGTTGTTTTAACGAACAATTAACAAAGTGGCTGAATGGGACAGAAAGCCCGGTCACCAACCTGGAGGGGGTGGGGTGTGAAGTAACTCATTTGCATTTAAAGAGCCAGCGCTCAAATCGGCCTTTCTCATGTCATTACTTAGAAATAGGGTTGAAGATGGACCTGTGGAGTTTGATAGATAGATAGATAGATAGATAGATAGATAGATAGATAGATAGATAGATAGATAGATAGATAGATAGATAGATAGATAGATAGATAGATAGATAGATAGATAGATAGATAGATAGATAGATAGATAGATAATTCATCCCAAAGGGAAATTTACAGGTTCTAGCAGTATTAAAAACAAGTTATATGGTAGACACTAAGGACTACACAATAGTAAAGTACTAAACAATAGTTCAAAATAACAGTGCTAGTATTAGAACAGTACTTCAACGACAGTAAAAACACAATTTAAATTTCCACTAAGACTCTGTGCAAAGGAGACTGTTGTCTTAAGAGAGTCTGGGCAAAGATTATAGTGCAATGTGAATGAACAGTGCATGTGTTTGTGTGTGTGTCGTACAGTCCAGGAACATGAGGAGTGTTCATATTAATTACTTAAGCTTAAACTTCTCCCCCTTTGAGTAGAGTTAGAGAGCCGGATGGCATGGGGAGAGGAAAGACCTCCTCAGTCTGTCAGTGGAACAGGACAGTGACAGCAGCCGGTCACTGAAGCTGCTCCTCTGCCTGGAGATAATGCTGTGCAGTGGATGCTGTGGATTATGATAATGAAGAATTCAGACCCAAGCATAGCATTTACAGTTTATGTAGACCACAGGGAAATGTTTTAAAATGCATAATTCCATATAAAAAAGCAAAATATCACTCCTTTAATTTTTATTCAGGCAAATGTTTTATTTTTTAGATTATTTTTCATTATTCTTATTTTCTATTGCATTGTTTCTTTATTTCTTCTTCACCTCAGTATATTTTCCAAAGTAAATAAAAATGGAAGGAAATACAGATTTTTTTCTTGGGGGAAAAGGGGTGTTCTTTAAAGTGTTCCTTTGGCTTACAGTGACTTTGAGGTTGAATCTTTTAAGTGTGCTATTATGTTGTTGGTCTAATTTTTTTTCTGTTTTGTCCTCAGTACTGATTTTATGAGCACTTCAAACATTTGCATAGTAGCCTACACCACGGAGTCTTCAACTCAAAGGACATTAATTGAGCGATGCAGGACTAAGGAGTAATTTCTGACTTCTATTTCAGAATTTTCCATTAAATTTAGATGCTGATCCCATCTGTGTTTGGCATTGTTCTGACAGTGTGTATGCACTATACTTCTCTTTGGCATTTGATCATTTATTGATAGGGTCTGAAATACAAAATTAAACCTATGTGTGTATGTCTGCATGCATGCATTCGAGCACATCAATATGCAATATGCAGCAGTCCGTGTCTGACTCTTGACGAGCCAAGCCAATGATGATACACAGATGTTTCTGACAGAAAAATGCACCAATAATTGATGTAGCTGAAATGACTAAAACTTACAATGTTGTTCTGCAGACAGCAGCAAGAAGAGCGTCACTGCTGTCATAATTGGGCTGAGAGACAGATGGTGAGGAAAGATAGGACAGTGTGACACGAAGTCGGTTGTTTCTTTTGAAGAAGCTTCCTTTAGTGTGAGTGTTTGTGTGTGTATACATAAGCATGTGTTTTCATTCTGCTCGATCATCAGTTTCTACGTGTGACATTCCTGTTGTAGCGCTAAACACGAACCTACCTGTCACTACTTCTACTTTGCTTGAAACTAGATCGTCAGCAAAGGCTATTGGGAGTCTTTGCAGCAAGGATCTGTCACTTGACAACAATAATAGGAACAGTCCCTACTCTTGGAGATATGTCATGAATTTGCAATAGTGTAAGAAATGATTTATGGTCTAAAATGCTCAGGCTAATATAGTCGAAGACAACACTGAAACACAGGATTGGGAAATGGAGCTACAGTGCAAGGCATGAATACAAAGGTACTCATTACCATAGTTTGTTTTTCTTTAAGTACAGCCGGGTCACACCTCAAATGCTATATTTGTGTCATCACTCTGCATCCAATATAGTAGACTAGACAGTAATCTATGTGTAGATTTAGGGGTTGGATGACGTCAACCAGAAACTATATGTTGCCTGTGATAGCAGTTAAATGGCCGACAGAACGAGCAGAAATGAATGTAAACAAAGTCTCAGTGAAACAAACTATATTTACATAATTGATCATACTGAGGTAACTGCATAGTGCCCACATTGTGTTTCTTGTATTGCTCGACATTTAGCATATGCAAAAAGTGGGAAAGTAACAGACATTGGCTGTGCATGAGTGGAATAACAAAACATGGTGTATGAAAGGTTAATGAGCCCAGAGAAGTGGAGTGGTCTCCGTCTAGTGAGACTTCCCACTCTTAGAGGACTGAGACGAGTAAGAGAGCAAGATCAGCACAGCAGTTTTAACGGAACCAGTGTGAGGAGGGGGTTTAGGCTGTCTGCAAATGGACAGACAGACTGTGAGAATCTAAGATCTGCTCAGCTGTGGGAAAAGAGGAGAAAGGGGTTTATCTAGAGGTAGAGGTGGTAGTGAGGTCCACAGATAGAAAATAATTTTCACTTTAGATTGGTAAAAAAAAAAGGACACTTCTGAGATTACTGGCATGCCTGTGCTTGTATCTCCTTTGTTCTATATATCATACATACATCTACATAGGGTCTTAAGTGTTATTGAGTCCTGTTTTAAGAATAACAGTGTTCACTTCTCACCTTCAGAATTTAATTAACACTGAATGTATTACTATAAGCACCAGGGATAAACCAATTAGCAGATCAGATATTCACATTTTATGTTTATTGCTATCAATATTTTTAATAAGTGAATTTATATAAAGACTCTCGCTGCTTGTGATAATCACTCTGATATTAAGTAATGGCTGATTGGCAACACCTAATGAGTAAGTCAATCATTACTGACATGAGAAAAAGTAATATCAATTACTAACTTGTTTGCGATCCCTCCAGTTCAATGTGAAAATGAACAGTAATTATAGTTAAAATATTATTGGACTGCGCTTTCTTTATTTGATTTGGTAATTTAACAACAAAGCAGTGTGTATTCAACTCACATTTCAGATGAGTTGTTAACAGCTCCAACAAATAGGAAATAGATAGTTTTTATGCATTTGTGGTTCTTACATGGGTTTATTTCAATAAATGTGAAAATCACCTTCTGTCTCACCAAAAGTCAAAGATTATTTAACATAGCACACCATAGAAACAGCTGAATATATCAGAACTTTCTTTAGATTCATCTTCACTTTCTAATTAATAATATGATTAGTCCTCAGTAGGGCTGCACGAATCCAGATTTTTTCCAGTAAAAACTCGATTTGCGATTCTGATTTGTGGGTAAAACTACAAAAGACAACAGAAGTTGACATGTTGTTTTTGTGTACAGCCCGCAATGCAATGCACTGTTCCCATTCTGGCCTGTAATGAAGTTTGAGGTGCAGAAATAAGCTGGTTGTGCTGCTGTCTTTGCCTGATACCGCCTTCAGGCTGAGTTTGCAGTGAGGAATAGTTTGGTCTTCATTGGAAACTTCGAAGCCACACCAATTCCAGACAACCAACTTGCTTTTGCTATTTTTAGTCATGAACTTCTCACTCTCCTTAGCAAATGCCATTTGTGTACTGGTGTGTGGAGACCAAAGACTATTAGGAGGAGGAGGAGCCTACGGTAGTCCGGAGGTTCACGGCCCGGAGACACAAGAGAGATGACATTCGATTTGATGATTACCCTTTTTTAAACATCATCCCAATTAAATGATGTAATGTCAATTTAAAATTGATTAATCATGCAGCCCTAGTCCTCAGATTTATCGAGTGTCACTGTATGTAAAACTGGATATAATAAAGTAGAATTAGTACTACATCCAGCTGCTCCAACACTAACATGCTGCTTCTGCACAACGCTTAGGCAGTAATAATACAATTATGCCACTTAGAATTATATATGAGTCAGAGGAACCAGACATGGACTTCTAGTAAAAATTACTGCCTTTTCCTGCAATGTGATAAATAGGATTTTTCATGTAGAATTTTTATGTCTCTGTTCCATGGCTTTGCTCTTGACCTCCAGTGCTGTCTCCCTTGTTCAAAGTGCTATGAGCTGAAATATGTGCCACCAGAAACTGAATTTGAATAATGAAAACTAAATCTGAATTGTCTGAAACTGAGTTTTTTAGTTTTGAACTTAAGTCCAATAAACTTGAAACTGAATGTAAGGTTATGAAATTGAATTCTGTTTCTCTCAAACTACATTTTATCCTCACTGAAAATTCACCTCTGTATTTTCACATTCAATTCAGTTGTGGTTTTTGTATTGCTGTGACACTTCTGGGCCAACAAGCATTTCTTTCTCCGTTTCCTTGACAATCACTGTTACATGCTCAAAAACATAGGTGCTGATTGGACGAAGAGGAGTCCTGTGTATCTGCGCTCGAATGCTCTTCCTCAACTACCCGGATGTCTCTCACAGTAAATTGAAATTGAATTTTGAGAACTGAATTTAAATTGTGAGAACTGAATGTGAAAATATACAGAGTTGAATTTTCAGTGAGGATAAAATGTAGTTTCAGAGAAATTTAATCTTACATTCAGTTTCAAGTTTATTGGACTTAAGTTCAGAAGTAATACATTCAATTTCAAAATGTGCAATTCAGTTTTCATGATTCAAATTCAGTTTCTAGTGGCACATATTTCAGCCCATAGAAAGCCTACTTTGAACAGAAACATCAGATTATTATCCTGATGTTAAAATTCTTATAGATGCACAGTTTAAAGATAATTAGATTCTGCATGTTTTTAAATAAATCCACAGATTGTTTGATCAGTCCATGTTACATTTGCAAGAGAAACCTGACAGATGCTCTAAAACTTTGCATGACTGATGGTCTTACTTACTTACAAGTGAAGGATCTGAGTCTTAGCTCTCATTACCACTGTTCAGGTCACTGCTGAGCTGTGAGTGGGTGCTGTCTGTGTTGTCACCTTCTCTTTCCTCCCTCAGTGAAGCTATATCACTGCAACCAACACATACAGTGTCATACATAACTGAGACAACAGTAAATGTACCTCTAATGTTAGCTCTATTGTAACTGTAATCATCTATTTTTTTGGTCCTCTATCACTGAGTCTCTAGCTGTTTATTAATTTATTACATAATTGAATGAATCTCACATCCACTTTGAAACCACTTCATAGTGAGTGTCCCTAATAGTAACTCCATATTCACACTATGCCATGTGTTTTGACTCAAGGTCAGAAGTTGAATAGTCCATCAAATGCTAAATAGTGGTGATAGTAAATGTCGGCAAATGTAGATATTAAATTGGACAGGCCCATATTTACATGAAGCCTGATTTTTGTTTATCTAAATACAGATTATCTTTCATCTGGAGTGAGAGGTGATTTATTTATATTTTATAAATGTTTTATAAATGAACACACCCAGATTCACGAGGCCTGTGGCATCTGTTTGCTTTCACCATATGTCATCTGCACTTGCATTAACAAATAACCAAATGGCAGTCAGTTGCTTGAATGTTAACACAAATGTCACTTCTCTTACAGGAAAGAAAGTTGTGTGCACACCCCTTCCTTGAGATCTACAGAGATGGTCAGATCCATTACATGGCCCCCTTGGCACGCCAGGGCGATTTTTACGTACCTGAGATCCGGCCCCTGGAAAAAAGGCTGTCGGAACAAGAGGAATCACACAGTGATACAGGCGTCTCCGGTATGTGGTCTTCAAATTGGATTATGGATGAATAAATATATACAGTTTGTCTTCTACTTTTTTTTTCATTTTCTCTGTTTTCAATATGGAGTTAATAGGATCTTATGAAACCAACTTGTGTTTATGTATAAGTTTTGTTTTGTTTTTCCAAAACAATATTCAAGACCACATATTTTGACTTTCAAAGGTTATTTAGTATTTGCTGGATATTCATGTTGCCTCTCTGTTTGACCTCACCTAAAACCTTGAATATGCACCTGTTTCCTCCCCGGTCTGCCCTATTTCTTTGACCTGCTATGTTTCCTGCACACAAAGTAATTCATTAATGATAACGTTTTCATGGGACTTTCGTTGGACAGAAATAAACCTCAGATTTCATACATCCATAAGTGGTTGCTCCTGTTGTTAGCTTCACTAGTCACCTACAGATGGCTTGGGCTATATTGCTAGTTAATAGTAAATGACTAGCTAGTAAATGAACATCAGCTGATGTTATTACTTATCAGCTAAAATTTGCTTAGAGGTCTTATTTATGTCTTTGTGCATAAGAAATCAATATAAGTGAATCCCCAAAGGAACTTGGTGTTGGTAAATGCAAGTTATGCAAATTTGCAGGATTTCATTTATGTTGCAACATGTTCATGGTCATATGAACTATGTTTTCAGGTCAAAAATGTCCAATTTCATTACAATTAATGCTATATTTTCATGTCACAAATGGCCAAGTTATATTTTAATGGAATTTACCTGAAAAACAAATATTCTATTCTTTTAGATTCCCCAATTTTTCTTACAAGATTCTATCCTACATATCACATGTTTTATTTTTACAGGTTGCAATATGGAGTATGGTGCTGATCCTGCTTATGTTACGCCAATACATACATTAAGAATGTCACACGTCACTTTTAAATCAACAGTTTTCTAATAATAAGCATTTTTATGAAGAAACGGTGACATGGCTGCCGAGCATCAGTATGATGGGATCTGTAACAACCATGTCACATCCGTCCACTGCCACATTTTGTTTTTTTGTCAGGCCGTTATTGTTTTAGATCCACAATACTAACATTTATGAATAAGAGGAGAATTAGCAATAGTAAGTATGTAAGTTTATTACTAATAAAGTACTGGAACTGACCAGATCATCATGGGTAATGTCACGTCCGTCCACTGTCATGTCCGTCCACCAGCAAAAGTTTTCACATACACGTACAATTCAGTATCCAATATTTCTGAAAATATAGCTTCCACTGTCAAATAATATCAGTAGTCTGTGCACAAATGTATTAGCATTATTTCAACCCAGTTCTATGCATTTCTTACAACTGTTTTTTGTTTTTTTTTTGACAAAAATGGCCACTCATTTGACCTCCTAAGTAAATTTTAGCCGTTATATGTTACTTACCAGGGATGTAGAGTTTATAACCTGTTGCGTACACTTTGAATAAAAAATTCCTGACATTAATTCTCTTTTTTTTGTTGGTGCTATGACCAAGTATAAAAGATGAAATGGACAAACTTCCAAATGCATGCTGTACAACACATACAACAGAGGGAAACACTAGTAGCTATTGGATTTACCAGTGTTCAAAATGTTTGTTTTATTTCTTCACTTGATTGCTTGGCCAAATGGGTCAGAAATCTATTTGCTCAAAGTGAATTTTTACTTTCAAAAACTATCAAAAAACTCCGAAGATTAAAGTTGATAATAATGTTTAATCTGCATGTGAGCTGAAAACTCCAGCATTTTATATCATGAGCTCCAGTGAAATCAATGTGTTTAATTTTTACTGCCTGATCAGTAAAGTGAGTTTCAGGATTAACCAACCTGACATGAAATTTTATTTAATTTTTGCAATTATGTCTAGAGATGTTCACTATATGTATTTATGTGGATGGATCCCTGCCATCTGCAAATCTACAGCTCATTGTAAAAGCCTGGCTTTAACCTAGAAAAAATGTTACATTTTGGGAGAGAAGGTTGGAAATTTTCTCAGTCACTTTTGTTCTGCTACTTACTTGTGGTCGTAAGAAAACAGTGTGTTCAAGCAATATTGGTTTCGGCATTCTGCTGTGGTTGTTCTTGCCTTGTTGGGACCCAAGGGAGCTAGACCTTGTTTCTACTGCTGTTTTGTTTATGAGCAACCCTCCACAAGAAAACTGTGACTGACACATTCTTAGGTGTTAATGAAAATCCCAGACACAGCAGCCTCTGAAGAAATACTGATACCACTCAGCAAGGGGGTGTCCACGGCTATATGGGCGCCATATGGAAAATTCTGAGTGTAGAGATCCACAAGCACTTGATACTAATTTATCCTCAAGAGACGGAAAAGCTTTTGAAGGGGTATTTTCATGGAGCCAATATAGGATGAAGAAAGACAATGCAAGCCTAATCATGAGTTGACATGTTGCGTGAAAATACGTTTTTTTGTTAATAACAGCTTTATCACAGCTGGAGAAGAGACCACTTTAGAGCAGGTCAGTACATATAGATCTAAAAATGAATTGAAACACAGCCGAGGTGAAACTGTAATTGTGTAAAATGTAGAATCAAGAAAGAGTGCAACATCTGTTACTATATGAATTTGAATGTGGAGTAGATGTCATGAGGCTTGTGTAACAATTTGCATCTATTTGCATCTATCAAGATTTTAAAGACTCTCTATATATGAAAAGCTTTTAAAGACTGAAACAAATTCACTTGAGTAAATTAAATAAGTGACAGTGTCTAAATTACATCAACCTGCGCTCTTATTTCTTTATGCAAAATGTTTTTGTTCTTGTGAAATCTCCCCTTAGGCGACACAACATTGTGCCTTCCCAGTCTGGCTACAGTCTGCATCTCCACATTTTTCTATAAATTGAAGCCTTGGTGACAAATCCACTGTTTTTTCATGTGTCATGGATGCGGTGCAGAATGGAAGTGACATGTGGGTCCATGAATGTGAATGATAATGTGACAGGTAGTCATGCTGCTGTCAGACCCAGATCAACTCCAGCAAGGTCACTGGAGCATTCGGGACACAAGAGGCTACTTTGGTCTGTTGTTCCCCTCACTCTCCAGCTATCCCCGACTCCCCATTATACCAAGCCTGTTTCAGTGACCGTATCAACCCCCAGCCCCCTCACACTGTATACTGTAGCTCCTCAATCTGTCAGGCAGCAGGCTAGAGACCATACACCAACACAGATCACATTACTACACAAGTGGGTTCTCTTTAAGTGGGTGTACTGATGCATTTCCTATCAGTATTTCATTAATAAGATTGCTCCTGGCCTTCAGTTGCCGCTGAAGTCCACATCAAGTCTCCAGACAGTTGAGTCAAGTTCAAGTCAACCCTGGAATCTTATCAAAGCCAGCCTCAAGTGTTTAAGTTTCAGATCTGCAAAAGCAGAAAAAAATTAATTGTTTAATATGTGGACATTTTTTGCACACATTTTGATCATAGTGTTTGCAACCATTTAACCTCAACATGGAGAAATTATATTATTAATGTTACAAAAAACCCTTCCTTCTTACTCACTTTCACACTTGTGGTCAGATGCTGCTGAAGTGGGTGTAAATGTCAGATCACTGGTTTCAGAAAGTTTTTTTTTTTTTCTTTGCCAAAGCACATTTCCTCCCAAATATCAACTCAAGTTATGTGTGAAAAAATGTGGTTTTGCAGATCATATTGTGATAACTGGTTTAAATATCTATCATCAGAAACCATCAGAAAAACTTTTTCACACAAATATCGAATACTGATCAAGTGCTGCCAGGGTTTTGGCCATTACAAAGACATTTCAGCACATAATGACTGGATTGAAGTCACTACAGTGGTTTCTAATTAATTTAAGAATTGATTTAAAGGGGTCATATTTTGCCAAACCCACTTTTATTAGTCTTTGGTACATTTATTTGTGTATTTGGGGACCTTAACAGTTCAAAAAGTTTGAATTTGAAACCTCCAGGTGCTGCAAAGCTATCTTTTTGTTAATTTTGGCAAAAATCGAGTGGATTTCTACAACCCGTTTTAATTCCTGCTTAATTTGTTCTGTCTATAACTGGTTACATCATGACATTTGCACATATAAGGTCAAGTGTACACCATAATTGTTTGTCAGCAGCAGCGGTTGTAGTCTATGCTGAAAATATGTCCAAACTTCGAGCCGATTACCTAAAATGTTCAGTTGTTGGTTGTATTAAAGAACACAAGTGACTGAACGGGACAGAGCGCTCAGTCGACAAGCTGGAGGGAGTGGAGTCATGTGCATTTAAAGGGCCAGCGCTCAAGACAACCTTTTTAGGGTCATTACTTAGAAACAGGGTTGAAGATGGACCTGTGGAGTTGAATTATGAAGAATTCAGACCCAAGCATAGCATTTACAGTTTATGTAGACCACAGGGAAATGTTTTAAAATGCATAATTCCATTAAAAAAAAAAAAAAAGCAAATATTTCTCCTTTAAAAATGTTATTGCTTGTCTTGAGATTACATTGTGAGGTACCATAGTATCTGTCAGACATGTGGGCTCTGAACCAGTCTGGACCCTCATATCATCTGGATCACAATCTGAGACTCCACAAATTGGGTTGGGAGTACCTTCAGGTTTTTGTGCTTCGAGCCAATGAAACATGCAACCGTATCACAACAGGGGTGCTGCAACAATGTTATCTTTTAAGGAAAAGTGAAAACATCCCTTTTCCTGTGCATTCCAAGTCAAATTCTACTAAATGATCTATGATTTTATTGTGTTTGCACTTTTGTCTTTGTGTCTTGTGTCTTCGTTTTAGTAGTATTTGTTCAGTTTGTGTTTGGCTGCTGGTTTTGTATTTTGGCTGCGACTTGCCCCTCACACATTGTCCTTCTGTGCCTGGTTGTAAAAGCGCTACATGAATCTAGTTTTGTTTGTTTTCTTGCTGTTACATAAGCTTAAGTGAGTACATTAAATGTCAACTTCTTTATAATCACTGCAGTGTCGCCTCTCTAGGTCCAGTTATCACTCCACCGTCACTCACTCATATGGATGTAGGGACTAATGCCTGTAGGCACCACTGACCCCTCACCCCCAATTCAGAGACAATTTTGGAAAAAGAAGATATCATGCATGTATATTTCAGCCTAAATGGGATTTTTCTTCCCCATTGACTGATTAAATTTTGTAACTTGCTTTAGGCATTCAGCCAGCAGAGAAAAACCAACATGAGACCCAACCCATTGCACTTTCAGAGCTCAGTGTGCATATTTTTAATGTCATTTTTTCTGCTGCCTCCATCATTCATATGCACATGAGGTGGGTGTAAATTAATCATCAAGAGCTCTTGGCTACAGTCAAATTTGGTTGTTTTTTATTTGAATTTTGAATGTGTTTTTATGAAGATAAATATGAGTTCATTCCACACTGTACATTATGTTTAGCACTGATTTGTAGGCCCTGCAGTTTTCTTCTTGTAGACAGCTTCTGCTCCACTTGTGAATTGAGTTAGAGTCCACTGTGTGCAGTATTATTG
This sequence comes from Sphaeramia orbicularis, assembly GCF_902148855.1. Taxonomy (NCBI): domain Eukaryota; kingdom Metazoa; phylum Chordata; class Actinopteri; order Kurtiformes; family Apogonidae; genus Sphaeramia; species Sphaeramia orbicularis. The sequence continues at coordinate 33,354,750 of NC_043961.1, read as the reverse complement.
CCAGAAGTGAGTCATTTATGAGCCAATCTCCTATGCAGCTTACATTCAATTAGTTTACTTTCCTGTGGTCCAGACCTTGTTAAAATTCCAGTATATGCACAAGTTTGGCCTCAGTCTTAGATTATTCTCCCTGTATCTCCACTCAGTGTGTACTGATGTTTTCTAATTTCTTATTATGAGGATGTGTGGTATAATACAACACGAGAATTAATGGTTTTGATATTTTGGTTAAATGCATCAACACTGACTTATCCCACAGAAATATGCACTATATAAGAGTGATTAGTGTTTCATACTTTTTACATACTTATCTAAAATCTCATCCTTTTCTAAACACCTGCTGGCGACCAAAAGCAACTACTGATCTAAAATGTTTATTTCCCCACCCTCCGAAGGGAAGGCAAGGGTGTTGTTTTTGGTTCGGTTTGTTTGTTTGCTTGTTAACACTCTAGCAGCAAAACTATTGGTTGAATTCATATCAAATTGGGTTCATAGATTGCCAGTGACCCAGAATAGATGTCATTATATTTTGAGAAAAGTTGGTCAAAGGTAAAATCTTTTATGAATTTTTAAAATCTTTTTTTTCCCATTTACTTATAATGGGTGAAATTCCAAATGTCTATAGAAGCAAAACTACTGGTTGAATTCATACCAAATTAGGTTTCTAGATTGTGAGTGACCCAGAATAGATGTGATTACATTTTGGGAAAAGTAAGTCAGAGTTCAAATTTTTAATGTATTTATTAAAATCTCGTTTTTCTCCCATTTTCTTATAATGGGCGAAATGTCAAATGTCTATAAAGACATCCATTTTGTTTCAGTTTACTTCAAACGTGTCTCACACACACACACACACACACACACACACACACATATATATATATATATAGAGGCAATTGATATGCTGACATCACCACATAGACATGATGACATCAGTTGGATCAATGCCAAAATAAGCTACAATTTGTGCGAGGGGTGGGGTTTGTTGTGCCTGGTACCACTTGTTAACTTTTTAATCAATCAATCAATCAATCACTCAATCAATCAAATTTTATTTATATTGCGCCAAATCACAACAAAAGTCCTCTCATGACACTTTACATATAGGGTTGGTCAAAAGCAGACTCTAAGCCAATTTACAGAAACCCAACAGAATCCTCCAGGAGCAAAGACTCGTGACTGGTGACAGTGGTGAGGAAAAACTTCCCTTTAACAGCAGAAACCTCGAGCAGACCCAGACTTTGGAGGATGGCTGTCTGTCTTGACCAGTTGGGGTTAAAGAGAGAGAGTAAAGGAGGAGAAAAAGAGAGAGCGATAGAGATAGAGACTGGGGGAGAAGGGAGTAGGGAAGTAGGGGGAGACACATGGATGCAGTTGATGCACAGATAACTGAACTAGAACATCTATGGAACTATATAATAAACACTATCATAACTATATGGATAAGTGAGTGATGACATGAAGGCAGGAGAGAGGCAGGACCACAGCAGCAGGTCCAGAGATGATCCTGGGAAAACCTGTGATGATCCAGGGAAAACCTGTGAGGCGATAAAGCACAGAGACTCCAAGGAAGAAGTTTAACCATTAATTCTATCAATACATGTAAAATCCAGTTTCTCAGCTTTTCAGCAACATTAGATATAATTCATTTGGACGTTCAGAGGTTCTGTAGTGAATGTGGAAACACTGTCATGTTTTGCAACACTGATTCACCAGTAAAACCCACATAGTTTGACCAATAACACTGGTTTGATTTTATCTTCAGTTAATGATATATTTTGCTGGAAAAAGTCTCCTTGTCATCTTTGAATTTACATCTAGAAGATCTGTAAATTAAATAACAAAAAATACCAGATTTTCACTGAAAAATTAAAATTGCAGGAATGATGATAACTTAGGAAAGGTTAAATAAATTTGAAAGTCACCACTGAAATACTTTTCAGTCTTAAAAAGATCTTCTTCTTTGCTGTTTGCTATGAAGTCAGAGGCCATCATGTCTATTTCAGTTGTCTTTATCTCATTGAATTTGTTATGTAGATACCGTGTCCATCAGAAATATCCACACAGATATATTCATTGACATATCAGAAGAAATAGATTTGTTAGTTGATATTTGTTGACTTTGAACATTGATAACATTCTTCACACGATCTTTTGTAATTAAAGATGCTGTGCTGTGGGAAGATACAAAGATGGATGTCCAAGAAGGATAATATATGCAATAGTTATCCTTGTTACACCACGATAACCTCTTTGAATCTGTTTTGCTGTTAATGACAGGCTGGCTTAGAGTGAGGAGATATTGATTGAAGGTGGACCTTGTGTGAAAACACTCAGCTTCATGAAGGCAGAAAAGGTCAACAGAATGGCACATACAGGTATGGGATTGATCCTATTAACGGGCAAAGTACAAACTCAAAAAACGCAGAAGAGTCAAGTGTTTGGACATGAACTCATCCAATTAAAGAGCAGAAGACCTTTAGCCTGGTGGAGTTTCTAATTAACAACATTTCAGAGCCTATTTTGAGTTCTGACTTCTAGTCGCAATCACAGCATAAGGCGCTGTTTGCACTAGTTCATTAACTACCGGTAAAAAGTGAGACAAGCAAATACCTAACACTTCCTCTCTCACATTAAAAGAGACAAAGATAAGCTAAGATACTTAAGATAATTATTTTTGGCTTATATTTTCCTGGAGATGACGTTTACGTGCTTTTAATTACCTGAAACTAAACAGAATGTGAAATGGTTCCTAATTATCTGTGTAAAACCTAGTGCTTCTTTCTTTTAACATATAGTACACAAATGAAAATGAAATGGCTGAAAATGAATGTACAAAATACAAAAGACAAAGATGGATGCTTGAATCTGAGATAATGTTTGCGTCAATTTTTGACATCCTTGACATAATCATATTTTACACATACTGTTCACCAACCACTGGACTTACTGACTGATCATCAGACGCACAAACACACCTGATAATAGAGACGTGCTGTGGATGCATTTAATAACAATTAGTGATGTAACAACATGAAAATTTCATATCACGGTTATTGTGACCAAAATTATCCCGGTTATCATTATTATCACGGCATTGTTGAAATGTGCTCAAAATGTTCAAAAAGTACTTATACACACACTGAAATAATTTAACCAAGTTGTATTTTGAAAAAACAAACTAACAAACAAATAAAATAACAGTGTACTTTCTGTTGGCAGAAGCATTAAAATATTAACATGTAAACATCTAACATACAAATGTGCTTTTGGCTATAAGAGATATCTGCACTAGGGGTGGGAATTGATAGGATTTTTTTTATATCAATGCCATTGTCCATTCTGCTTACCAATCCAATTCCTTATCAGTTCTTTTATTGGTCCCTGAGTGGTTTTTTGAGTGGGAAAAAAAGCAGTTGGACAGGTCATAGTGGAGCTTGTTTGACCATTTTCCATATCAAATCAGTCACAATGTCACAATGAGGGTCCCTGCAGGAGCCCACTATCCCCAGACCACTGGAGCTCTGTCCGTCCGTCTGCCTTCAGGCATGTTTTCACAGGCCAAACACTGCAAACTGTGCATGCACGCCTGTAGTGCTGCTGCTTCTCCAGGAAATGAGCAGTACCACCATGAGTTTACAAAGTGTGGTAATCAAACACGGTTTTCATGATAATTACAGTTTAAATGGTAATGCTAACCGTTGGGAATTTTACCGTGGTTTATCATTATACCGGTAATTGTTCCATCCCTAATAACAATACTAAAAGAGGGTGTGTTCTTTACGGTCTGTTTTGGATTCAACAGTTTGATTCCTTCTTATGATGAACAAATCAAACATACATTTATGTAAAATAGCAGAATGTGTGAGTGTAGATCAAGGTTGTAATAGTTTTGGATTTGTCATTATAGTTTAGTTTTATTTAGTTTAGACTTTTTTTTCCTCTAATTCAGTTAGTTTTAATTCGTTTTTAGAGCAGGTTTGCTAGTTTTTATTAGTTTTTGTTTTTTTGTAAATGCTGAGTTTTAGTTTAGTTTTAGTTTCTTTATCTTTTCTCTTCTTCTCCGTTGTATTCAAATAAATCCCAGACAGGACTCTGCTGCTTTCTCCCAACTTTAGTCTCCATGTTTCCAGGTAGAGTGGAGACCAGAAGACGACTGGAAACCACAAGTGACCACAAGTGACGGACTGTTAAATATCATATGGTGCCAGCAGATAAAATTGCTTGAGGGAAATAAATCGATTTCATATCAATCCGACATTGACAAAGACGAAAACGAAAGGAATTTGATCCATAATTTTTTATACGTTTTAGTTAGTTTTGTAAACACACAATACAGTTTCAGTTAGTTATCGTTTTTTTTCTTTCAGTTATAGTTTTTGTTTATTTCAGTTAATGAAAATGTTTTTACAATTCTAGTTTTCGTCATTTTGTTAGTTTTCGTTAACGATAATAACCTTGGTGTAGATCTGTGCATGTACAGGGTGGGGAAGCAAAATTTACAATATTTTGAGGCAGGGATTGAAAGACAGTGTATGACCAGTTAGTTTATTGAAAGTCATGAGAATTTATTTGCCACAAGAAAATTTACATAATAGAAAATGTTTTTATTCTATGTGTCCTCCTTCTTTCTCAATAACTGCCTTCACACGCTTCCTGAAACTTGCGCAAGTGTTCCTCAAATATTCGGGTGACAACTTCTCCCATTCTTCTTTAATAGTATCTTCCAGACTTTCTCGTAATAGTTTTGCTCATGGTCATTCTCTTCTTTACATTATAAACAGTCTTTATGGACACTCCAACTATTTTTGAAATCTCCTTTGGTGTGACGAGTGCATTCAGCAAATCACACACTCTTTGACGTTTGCTTTCCTGATTACTCAAATGGGCAAAAGTTTCTGAAAAGGTATGGATAATAGTGTTAGGTATGATTATGACATCAATATATGTTTGGTTTCAAAACAATTGACGTAGTGCCTGCTGAGAAAAAACAACTAAATGTTCATTGTAAATTGTGCTTCCCCACCCTGTAGATGAACATATGTAATTTCACTTCAGTCAAGAATGTAGCAGGAAGGGAATGACCTGAATGTCAGCAAATGTTATAATATCTTTGTGGCATATGGCTCATGTTACCGCTGTGGCTTAAACACTTTCTAAGTCTTTATAATGGACATTTCATCACATAGATGGTTGTATTCCAGACTGGATATGACATATACTTCGGGGGAATGCAGAGGTCAGCATGTCTGTCTGTTATCGTTTTGTCTGTGGAACTATAAAAACCACTCAGTATTTTTCACCCAACCTGATGTAATTTATCCATTATGTGTTGAAGCTGTTCCTTTTGTTCTTCTGTCTTTTTCATTTTTCATCATTTGATTTCAGCTGTCAAGACAATTAAATTCTCTATAAATGCTGTCTGATTCAAGGTGCTGTTTTCTGAAGCTACTCGACTTCTCTGCCGTCGGTGTAACTAAGCTAACACCATCCACTTCTTGCTCTTGTGAAGGAGCATTTCAGAAACAGTGCTATTCCTGCGTGTACATGGTTTGTTGATTCCTGTGCATTAAAGGAAAATAATGTCAGTTTATCTGTACTCTGGTTTCAGTGCTGCTCACTAACAGTCATGCAGATTTTGGTTGAATCAGAGCCCTGTAATTCGGGCAGTCTAGCTTTTCTCATGTGGTGTTTGTTTATAGAAGTCCTCTCACCATCTGTCCATCCCCTCCCTTTGTTTTATCACCGCTCTAGGTGCAGACTCGAACAGTGAATACAGCTCAGGGAGTGGGATTCTCTTGTCTGACAGCAGAGAGCCATCCCCAGCAGCTTCCTCCGTCCACTCTTCGCCTATATGGGATCAAGAGGATAGAAACTACAGAGGGAAAAGCTCAGGGGGAGCCTCATTTGAAGACCTGGACTGGGAGAAGGATGGAGGCCGGCAAGAAGAAGGAGATGGGATGAATAATGTGGACTCCACCCAGAAGAGGGAGGAGGTTCCTGCTCAGGAGTGGTGGGGTGTTGTTGGAGGGGAGGAGTGAAGATTCAGGGAGACAAAGTAGTGGAATGAGAACATAAATGATTCAAACTTCAGAGGTGTGGAGGTACAAATGATCACAGTGTCTTTCATTTCATGTTTATGTTCAAAAGGGAAAATTCTCATGTTGTTTAAAGGATAACAGTAGAGAAACATTATGTAGTTTTATATATTTTTACTGCAGCAGATCCCATTTTAAGACCAAAACCAACAAATTCATTAAAGTTTTGATCTGCTGCAATAAACCTAATTTAGATCTGTATTTCTTTTATTTGAATGAATGAATTGTTTATTTTGGTTTGTACATTAATCATTGCACTTAGTACAATAATTATAATAAACACAAAAACCAAAAAAGGAATAGGCTAGAAGCAAAAGCTTATTTTTTTGCCTATCCTTTTCACCTGATCCACTGCTTACGTTAAATTAAATGTGTACAGCATCGAGCATTCTCATTATAAAAAAAAATCGACAACAAAAACATATCTACCATCTCAAATTAATATTCCTGAATGATTTTATACTTAAGGCATTTTTTAAACTGTCAAAGAAGTGAACAAGTTAAATTCATCAAGTTCATTCCATAATTTCACAACCCAAATACATCTAGACTTCACGTTTGTGACATACAAAAATATAAAAACCTCTTAAATTAAAATTACTGTCTCTTAATTAAAGAAAACTTGAATGCTATTTGGAACAATATTATTTTTTTTACTTTATAAATCATCTCTGATATTTTTTTTTACAATGTCCTGCAATTTTAAGGTTTTTACTTGAGTAAATAAATTATTGGTTGCTCCAAAATATCCTTCTTTATTAATTATTTGAATAGCTCTTTTTTGTAATTTTACTAATGTGCCAATAATAGTTTTTCTTGCATTTTCTCATATTTCTGCACAATATCTTAAGTAGGGCGTAACGAAAGAACAATATATCATGTATATACTGTTTTTGTTTAGTAAGTCCCTTGTTTTATACAGTATGCCTATAGATTTTGACACTTTACATTTAATATACTCAATATGCGGTTTTCAACAGTTTGCTATCTACTACATGATGACATCTACAAATTTAGATTCATAAACTCTTTGTATTTCCACACCATTTAAGTATAGTTTTGCATTTTCAACATTTCTGTTATCTGAAAAACTCATAAACTTTGTTTTATTTTCATTTCAGATAACTTAAATAATCAAGCAATTTCTTTATCAATACCACTTCTTTTTCTGTTTCTTGCAATAACTGAAATATATCTTTTCCAGTACAAAATAAATTTTTATCATCAGCAAACATAATACATTTCAGCATGTCTGATACGGAAAAAATATCATTTATATAAAGTGTAAATCATTTTGGTCCCAAGACTGAACCTTGTGGTACTCCGCATATCACATTCTCAAACTGAGATTCAGTATTTTTCATAGCTACATACTGATATCTATTATATAAATAACTTTGTAAACATTGTTTTGCTATACCCCTTAAGCCATAATGTTCACACTTTAACAGTTTAGGTCAATCATATCAAATGCCTTACTCGAATCAATAAAAATGACAGTGAGTTTTATGTGAAAGTGTTAAAACCTGCTTGATTTATGCTGACTCAAAACAATGTACTTGAAACCTATAGACAGTTATTTCAGGTATCCTGCTTTTCTTGAATCATTTTACATATTTTTGGATTTCGTAAGATGTAGTTTTCTGACAGGATATAAATATTGAACTGTAATGCAAACATATATGCAGGGAAATTTATTATTTGAAGATCGCTCCTTTTATTCCAAGGCACAAACAAATACTGTTAAAATGTCATGTTTGACTAAATATTTTTATACCTGCGTGTTTTCAGATATTGTGTCGGTTCAGCTTGTGTTTGTGATGCACATGTTTAAATGTGAAATGTCCTTCAATTCTAAATAAAAACCTGTGAATTAATGCATAATTAGTTTCTTCCTCGCCACCACTGACACCGCAGGAATGCTTCTGGTGAAACTGTAGCCTGCTGCTAAGATCAGTCAAGGAGCATGAGGACAAGACAAGTGACCATTAATATTCATTTCACTACGACTGAAAGCTCTGCTACGTTGTATTTACAGACACTACATTCATTGCATATCCTCCCACATTTATTCCCAGCTCCTTCTCGTCTTGTTATTTTACTTCCTCTGCCTTTGTTCCGTCTGCCATCACTGTACACCAGCTATCTTCTGATTGTTTTTTTTCTTCTCCTTTTGTTCTCTCTTTATTCTCCATCTCTCTGAAATAACTATGGCAGCTGCAGCCTGAAAGAACACCTGATGACCTGCAGTCTGTAATGTATGTCCAGTAATATCCCTATCCTTTATCTTCTAAAAAACAAGAGGTCGCTCTGAGCTGCTCACCTCACAGTGAGCCGCAGTGGGAGTGCAGGTGGCATAAAAACACATGAATGTGTGTAATGAAGTGAAGGCCAGTTAATGCCAGTTTACAATGTGCATTTTGAGCTCCAGCTGGTTTGTATGAAATCCTTACATTTCGTCTAATGCAGATAAACCAACACAATGTGAAAATGTTATTTATCCTTAAGAACAGGGGTGTCAACTCATTTTGGTTCAGGGGCCATATTTAGCCCAATTTGATCTCAAGCGGGCCAGACCAGTAAAATAATGACTTAATAACCTATAATTAATTACAAGTTTTTCTTTTCGTTTTAGTACAAAAAAAACCCAGTTAAATTATGAAAATATTTACATTTTACAAAAAAAAAGTGAATAACCTGAAAAAAAAGAAATATCATTTGAAAAATTAGTGCAATTTGAACAAAATTATGCCTCGACTTATTATTAATACATGTACATTTACACACAATGTTCCATAAACATTTGGTAACAGGCAGAATATTGTTAAAATTTTGGAGTTTGGAACTAAAATTTGAACAATTTCTACAATATTACACCTCTTATTATTAACACAACTACAGATCACAGTGGATCCATAAATGCACAAAACATTTAGTAACAGGCAGAATGTTGTTAAAATTGCACATTACGGGTTGTTCGTCTTTGTTTTTATTAATGTATTTATGTGCATTTTATTGTGAAAGAATAGTTTTGTAAATGTACAGGGTGGGGAAGCAAAATTTACCATATTTTGAGGCAGGGATTGAAAGACAGTGTATGACCAATTAGTTTATTGAAAGTCATGAGAATTTATTTGCCACAAGAAAATGGACATAATAGAAAATGTTTTTATTCTATGTGTCCTCCTTCTTTCTCAATAACTGCCTTCACACGCTTCCTGAAACTTGCGTAAGTGTTCCTCAAATATTCGGGTGACAACTTCTCCCATTCTTCTTTAATAGTATCTTCCAGACTTTCTCGTAATAGTTTTGCTCATAGTCATTCTCTTCTTTACATTATAAACAGTCTTTATGGACACTCCAACTATTTTTGAAATCTCCTTTGGTGTGACGAGTGCATTCAGCAAATCACACACTCTTTGACGTTTGCTTTCCTGATTATTCATATGGGCAAAAGTTTCTGAAAAGGTATGGATAATAGTGTTAGGTATGATTATGACATCAATATATGTTTGGTTTCAAAACAACCGACGTAGTGCCTGCTGAGAAAAAACAACTACATGTTCATTGTAAATTTTGCTTCCCCACCCTGTATATATTTTCACAGTGTAATGTTATTTTTTTCACTTACATTTTTTCCACATAATTTTTCACAAAGAAAATCTGTAGTTGTCATTATTTATGGGTTATTGTGTTGTTATTTTTACTGTCGATCACATTGGTCTGTATGTGGATCCTGAACCAAAATGATTTTTGACAACCTGGACTGTTCAGGTTCATTTTTGCACTTTAATCCCGCGGGCTGGAATGGAACCATTGGCGGGCCGGATTTGGCCCCTGGGCCACATATTTGACACCTGTGCTTAAGAAGATGTTTATGCTCCGTGAGAATCTGGAAAAAAAGTTTGACTGAAGCTGTTCTTTTATGAACTTGAAGCATAAATAATGGATAGGTATGTTGTAACAAGGCCTGGATTGAAAAACCTTGATTCTGTTTCTAAAGGAGAATTGCAAATACTATAAAATGAGCAGATTCATTGTCATTCAGCTGTCCAATAGACCTTCCTTGTTCTTCCTTGGTGTGTATTCAGTCAGGGCCCCTTTTTCCAGTATCACATACACTGACTATTTGAAAAACATGACTGAAACCCAGAACTAAAAAAACACTTACGAGCATGGATGGATTTTAAAAGACCTGTTTATTTAACCTAAGCTTGACTGCATTCACCATAGCTTTAGTCACCTGTGACAAATTTGTGCTTTCATCAGATTTTTTTGCTGGTTTTGGACAATGAATACCATTGCAGTTATTGAGGAAAACAAACAACATATTGCTAGTAATATTTGATTTTGTTAGTAGTCATTGCATAAGTAACAGCAACATACTTCTCCAGTTTCAGGACATGGAAAAAAACAACCGCCACTCATTCATTAATTAACTCTAAACTGAAGTTGCTTCTGAGATTTAATTGGCAGAATGCTGAGGTTTTAACAGACAAACGTTTAGCAAATAAGATGATCTATACTGTGAGGTGTGTCTACATTTTTAATCTAAATGCTGATTACTCTTGAAATGGGGTTAGTTTTCCCAAAAGGATAACATTAAATGAGATAAATGAGCTTTAAAACCCTGAGATGCCTCCTCTGTGTGTATAATTATAAAACCTCACTGGGAGTGGAGGACGTACTCTACTCATTAGTATTTATACACATCAGGTAGTAACCTGAACACTGCAGGCTGACTTTGCTCTTATACCATGATAGTTCAAGGACATTTAAATCTTTTTTTTTTTTACAATGTGTTTGTTATTTTTGTAGCTTGATCCTTCTAAATCCCTCTAATTTATTTTCCTCTGTCGACCCTCGAGTCAAAAATATGCATGCACAAAAATGGCAAAACTGCTCAAAAATAATCATATATCAATATTAGTATTTATTTATTTATTTATTACCTCTGCCAGGAGGTATTGTGATCACTTTGCTTTGTGTGTTTGCATGTTTGTTTGTTAGAAGTTATGGATGGACTTTCATGAAGTTTTCAGGAAATGTTGTTACTGGCACAAGGAAGAAATTATTAAATTTTGGTGGTGATCGGGGGGGGGGGGGGGGGGGGGGGGGGGGGGGCACAGATCTGTCTTGGCGGAGGTCTGTGCTCTCTGAGTGCTTTTCTTGTTTATTTTTGCTTTTTGTTGCATAAATTTCATAAACCACTTCAGCTCTGCTCAAACTTACCAAAAATTTAATAATTTTCAGGATTTTAAATGCCACTTTGAACATGTGATGCTACTTGTTTTATTATTATTAAAAAAAAAAAAAAAAAAAAAAGAGAGAGAGATTTTCCGTATACTGTGTTGTACTGTTTTCCATCAGTCTTGGACATGTCACAGATTAGTAATAACACTGATTTAATTTCATTATTAGTATTTTTTATACAGTGAAGGACCCTCATGACAAAAAATGCCTCACTGACTTGGACTGAAACCACATTTTTTTAATCTCACGTTAAAACTGCTTATGCAATGAAATGACTGATGTTGCTAATCTCTGAAAATTTAAACCATAATATACAACAATACCACATATTGCCATCATGTGTTATATGGAAAATATCTCATTTAAGGTGTGTGTTTTTTTTGTTGTTTTAATAAAACAAGTGGTATCATTTAAACTGACATTTAAAGATTTAAAATCCTGAAAATCTTTGAACATTTTGTAGTTTTGAGCAGAGCTGAAATGGTTTAAAAGATTCATGCAGAAGAAAAGCAGAAAAAGTATTAATATATGATGATTTCATGGCAGTTCTTTTGTGTGTTCATTTTTTGCCTCACGGGTCCCCACGGGGTGCATAAAGTGTCTGTAGTGTATAACAGACCAAAGAATAAATTACATTAGATTCAGTAAATATATCTATACAGTTATTTTCTGGCCAAAATTCTTGGCATGAGCTATAACACAGCAAAAATAATCACCAAATCAAAGATGAAAAATTAGGTTAAGGGTGAAGAAAACTTTTATCATTATTAATTTAATGAAAGTAACGATTAAGAAATAGAAATCTGGAACAATGTGGAAAAAAAACTATGTTAGATTATTCATTTAACCCATAAAGAGTCAACATAATTTTTTCTCTTTATTTAACCTATCTTAAGTGATTTAGCAACATTTATTATAAAAGTATCCTCTGTACTTTGTATGTGTGTGTTTTTTTTTTTTTTTTTGTGAAAATCAAGTATTTTACTATATTTAATTTACTGATCATGTAGATGTTCATAAATGCTCAGATTAAAGTTGAGGGTTATTATATCAAAAACAGAGAAATCTGAAGAAAACGTGACAAAGACATGAATAACAGAATCTAAAAACAAGTGTGTCCATCTACTGTCATTGATCCAACTCCATGGGTTTTACTGGTGAATCAGTGTTGTAGAAGATGATGGTGTTTCCATGTTTATTATGGAGCCTCTGAACGTCCAAATAGGTCATATCTGATGACCTTGAAAAGATGACAAACTTAATTTCACACTAATTATTTTAACGTATTAATAGGTTTAGTGGTTCAGAAGTTATTAAACATTTCAGATCAGTAGATTTTTGTTGCCAGTGGCTGTTTGGGTCTTTATGGGTTAAAGGAAAACAGTAAAATTACTATATAAACTGTGTGTTTGAAGCATCTCTTACAATGAGGCTGACTTCTGAACTTGTGGTTGCAGTTTATTTATTTAGTGTTCATAAAGGGACGATTATGGAGCATAGATTGTTGCTACAGACCTGTAGACTAGGGTCATTTTCAAAGGCAGACACAAAACGCAACATGAAAACTGTACAAAATACATACAGTCACAGTGGTTTATGTGCTCTTCTATATGTGTACCTACAATATTTCATGTTCCTTCACTTTTTTCCTCATAAAACAAGTGACTGCAGCCCATTTTATTATGACCAGGGGTCTCAAACGTGTGGCCCGGGGGCCAAATGCTGCCCGTCAAAGGTTCCAATGCGGCCCGTGGGATGAATTTATGAAGTGCAAAAATTCCACTGTCAAGGCCGTCAAACTCATGTTACTTCAGGTTCCTCATACAGACCAATATGATCTCAAGCAAAATAATAGCAGAATAACCTACAAAAAATAACGACTCCATATTTTCTTCTTGGTTTGATGTGAAAAAATATTAAATTATGCCTATAAATAATGACAACTTCAAGTTTTTTGTCTTTGTTTTAGAGCAAAAAAAAAAAAAACCCCACTAAATTATGAAAATATTTACATTTACAAACTATCCTGTAACAATAAAATGTGAATAACCTGAACAAATATGAACAACCTGAAATGTCTAAAGAAAATTATGCACAATTGTAACAATTTTCCTCCTGTTACTAAGTGTTTACTGTCTTTGTAGATCCGATCCATAATGCACATGTAGAAATGATAAATTGAGGCATAATATTATTTTTACTGGTCCGGCCCACTGGAGATCAAATTGGGCTGAATGTGGCCCCTGAAAGAAAATGAGTTTGAGACCCCTGATCATGACTGACTGGGTTGAATAATGGTCAAAATAGTAAATATAAGAGCAAATTTATGATGAACTGAAATCCTTAGAGACTCTTTGGAACACTGTGACCCTGCATTTACAGGATGGTGTTTGACTATTAAGAGGTACAGTTCCTTCCAACTTTGACAAAAAAAAAAAAAAAAAAAAACAGTAGTGACGTTGCTGTGATGTTTCACCTCCCCCCAAACATGGTCTCTGCTCTCCACTGGGCCAACAGGAAATATGTATTGTACTTTAGTAGTCTGTGGTTACATGGGAAATAAGCAGTGACTCATCCAGTGACACCAGCCTGATCAAAATAGTTTTGTTCACTTCCTTTCATAGAAACTGCGAGGACATTTTTTGTAACATCAAATTTGTGAACTCAAATTTGTGAACTCAAACTGTGAACTTTTGAACACTTGTTTTGTCATTAAGGTTGACTTATCAGAAGAAAAAAGCAACAGAAAAAGAGCAGCATTCAGACTGACCGGCTAGGAACACTTTGTATCTGTCCTCTATAATTTCAGTTGACATTAATTGGCATGTTCCTATCTAAACTCTGCATTCCACCCACATGCCCTTAACTATTGTAATATAAACTACAAATCTATTTCAGGAGAAAATTGGTCCCTTTGTGTTAGCCATGGGAATTATGCAACAGGCAGGACCCGCTCGTCATTTTAATTGCCACTGTACACAGGAAAAGTTCTTTTCCCCACCCCAAACTGCAAAGTAGCTATTGTTAGTCTGAAAATGAAACATCTGAAAAATGGTGAGATGTGTTTGTGTGGCAAAGAGAAAAGGAGGTGCTTAAATATTCAGACAGAACGAACTGTATTTTGCTGTCTGACTACACTTCTTTCCAAATTTAATTGAAACTAGTTTTGCAGCAGAAGAGAAAAAAACAACTCTGGTGCAGCAAAGCTTTTCAGAACTCACTGCACTCACTTTATGCAACAGTAATGTTACTGATGGAATAATGTTTGGAATAATATAAGGAAGTGCAAATTAATATGAGTGCAGAGCACAATCTACAGAAAACCATTAACTTTACTCTGATATCACTGAGGTGTTTATGTTTACCACAGCAACTGCAGAGCTTTGAAACAGTGAATAAAACATGAAAATACTTAAACATGTTGCACTGATACATAATAATGAACAGATCCATCCTAACCTAAGGCTCATGAGGACCTTCAGTTATGACTAAACTCCAGATAGACTCATATCAACACTTCTTTTTTTCCTGAGTTTCATGTTTTATGTGTGGGGGATGTTGTCGCATTTTTGGGTGAAAAAACAAGCAGAGCAACGTGCCTCTTGAGTTGGAGAAGTGCTGAGCCTCTTGACTGGAGTGTGATTCAGTTTTAATGAGATGGAGGTGAATGAGGAGCTGGCTAACCTTCATAGAGCAAAACAAAAAAAAAAAGTTGATGCTCATCATCTGTCTCTGTAATCTTTCTAAATTTAGCCAAAGAGCAGCGGTGCTTACAACTGTCTGGAAGGATGACTTTTTTTTTTTTTTTTTTTGGCTTTATCATTAAAATTTAGATTGACATCAGGCAAAGGAAGCTCCACGGGGAATGCAGTGAATGAGACACATTTAAAAAAAAAAAGAAAAAAAAAAAAAAAGAAAAAAAGAAAAAACATGACAAGTTAGGAGCAGGGCTTGGATTTTGGATTAATGCGCCTTTTTATGTCGATTCCTGCAACTCCAAAGAGCGCACAGTAGTAGCAGAGTAGCCTATTCTTGCAAGTTAGATGTGATTATTTTAGACTCAATCCTATGTCGGTGTTGTGACTGTAACTCACTCCACTACCTTGCGAACAAACCCTATATAGTCAGGTTGTTGAGAGGCGACAGCGCAGCGCAGTTCGATGCACTCATAGCAGTGGAGCAGGAGAAGAGTGGCTGCATGTGTGTGTGTGTGTGTGTGTGATCCGATGGTTCTACAACGGGATTTCTCAGCTGCTTTTTCAACTTAATTTAATCAACTTTCCGGTATGAGACGCATCTAAATGAAAAACAATGCAAAAAAGGAAAAAAAATGTATGATCACTATTTAGAGTAGATTGGCTCGTCTTTCAGTGTTGTCTGGCAGTGACATACAGCGGTCTATAGGAGAATCCTCCGAGCTCTACCCGATGTTTGTGGACATATGAGAGAGCACTTGGGCGGTATTTTTGCTCCAGTCTGTAGGGTTTGCGCACAAGGTGTCTGTCAGGCACAAGTTGGAGAGCACCGAGAGGAGTTTGTCAGACTTGCCAATGTGAAAACTCCACTTCAGAACCAAGGACAGAGCCAGCTGCCTGGCAAACATGTTCAAAGTGAACATCTGGAGTCTGCTCGTCACATGAAGAGCTTCACGGTGTCACTGTCGCACGACTTGTGGAAAAGACAGAGCTGCAGATTTGTGCAGAAAAAGACATCAACAGCAACAATAAGGTAAGGAATTACTCTACTTCCAATTTAACTCCAAAGGACCGTGGACGTTGTTTACACACATTCTATTTTTTGCATATCTATCTTTCTTGCTGAAGACACCTTTGCATGTTTTTTGCATTTGAGCAAACCCTTTTCCTCTATGAACTTGAACACCTATAACACACCTGCAGGGAAAACTGAACAAACAGCAGGATAGAAACTTCACAGTTAATGAGTCTCCCTGATATCTGGGGTTACTGTGACTTTGTTTTCTTAATGTAATGAGTCGCATCCACAGGTTTTACTTGATGCAAAAATTCAACACAGTCACAAATTGTCACCGTTGAACAATGCACTGACTTATGGTAAACCAGTCACGGCAATTTGTTTTCATTTTTACCAGATCTACTATGGAAGTAAGAGGGCTGTTTTCAGTTTGAGTACATAAATTCATCACTGTATGTTCTTGAGAAAAACAGACAGATTGTTTCATTTTCTCACGTGTGGTGGGAAGATAAGAAGCTAATGGAAGGTGTCAGGCTGCTGCATTTCTGTTTCCTCATTCTGCACCTTCATGAGTGTTATGATCACGTTTTGCTCAATGCTGCCACCCATCACCTCTTTTCCAAATAATCCAACCTGTTGTTGTATTGTCTCACTCTCATAGCTGCACTTTGTCTCTCCTGTGTTAATTTTTTTTTTTTTCCCCTTTTGAGTTGAATAAAAGATAAGGGAAGCATTCTAAAGAGATAAACATGCTGACAATCAGATGTCATTGTTCAGTGTTAATGGGATGATGCACTGATCTGTGCACAGATTCTCTATCAGCTGGCTGCTGGCCACCACTGAGGCATCATAATTCCTTCAGCTGACAAGTCCAGGTGGAAGGATATACTGTGTCCCCACGGGAGGAGATAATGATAGAAAGCATCACTGCAGACAGAGCTGCAGGTTTTTTAGTCTATTTTTTGGATTTAATGCATTGTAAATAAGGACCACATGCTTTGATGATGTAGTTAACAGTGAGGATCAGATAGACAAGTCAGGTTTAATATGAGTTTACTGTTCTGAACAAATATCCCACAGTCTCCCAGATTCTGGACAAAAATCTGATACATTTCATAACAAAAATTATACCTGGTTTAACTAGGAAACAAGATGACACTGATATGCCACAAATTATCATCCTATCTATTTTAGCCTTGTTAAATTTTGAAAGCAATATTTTAATTAAGTCTCTTGGGCCTTGTGCTGTATTTAGGCTGTTATTACTCAACAGGATTAATCATTCATGTATAGTGGATTAAACACTAAATTAAATGCCGTGTCATGTTCATTCAAGTATTTAACAAAAGTGCACACATAAGGGCTAAGTGCCAAACAAACCCGACAGGGAAATCTAAATGTTATGCATGAAACTACTGAAAAAATCCCCAATTTACTGCACGTTAAATTACAGATTTAATAGATCTGTGTAGCAGTGGACCACATAAATGTTAACCAAAAAGTGGTTAGTCATCAGCATCAGGTTTTGCCCTCAACCCCTTAATCCATCTTCCAGACATGAAAGTTATTGTGTTTCTCCGTTGATACAAGTGCATAGTACACAGTACGTGCCAATCACCACCATTGCTGAAAGCGACTCTGCGGTGAGTCATACATTACACATTAGCTGTATTTGGATAAGACAATAAGAAATGGTGCATCTCTATGCTAATGTTGGAGAAATCCTCTCTGTGCTGAGTGGGAGCGGTAATGCATTAGCTGATGGTTCAAAGCTGAGTAAAGCACACTGCCTTTTCTTTTTGAACTTGCCTTTCAGAGGGAATATTGTGCAGAGACAGCTGGGGAACGGGTGACTCTATTGGCTGCTGGTATGACAACCGTTTCTACATTAAGAGAGTTTTAATGATGTGATCAAGGGCTGATAGGAGATACTTTAAAGTTAAGCCGAGCCTGAGATTTAATGCTCATGCAAGCCGATAATACTTTTCCTGTTTAATAAGTGTGTCAAATAATTAGTTTGAAATCTGGTTTTCACAGCTATATCACTTGTCCACTTCTTATTGAAATGTCCTAAAAGCTTCAGACAGGTTCTTCTGGACTTTCCAACTCATTTTGACCTAGTTTTCATAGGTCTGCTTAATTGGCTGTTTTTTATTGCACCATTAATTCACACTGTGACCTAGTCTTTACAAGCAGAGAGCCCCCATCTGCTCCAACAGACAGAACAGAAGAGCAATTAGACTCTTAATCTTCAACTCTCAGTTACTTTCTCACCTTGGTTCTAATAATAGGGCAAATGTTACTGAGCGATACCAACCACCTGCACCGATATTGTCTGGGATACGCAGCAGATCAAAGATAAGCTTTACATTATGACTTCATACATGTATAATATGTAATCCTTTTCATCAGATTGAATGGTGGATTCATTAACGCTCCATAAGGTTTCCCACCCACACCTGATGTAATATTTATCTGGGGGGAAAGTCAGCATTCATTACAGTTTTTGCTTCCCGTTTTCTCTGCTGTTTGTTGCTCATGCTGCTCCCTGGGATGTCACAGAATATTTTTCAAAACTCCCCGTAAAAGCATGCTTGGACATACACACAACACACACTGGATGAACTTATCCGGGTGTTACTGCAGAGGCTGGTGTGTGCAGCTCTGCCTGCATACCCCACAGTGAAGGTTTTCCACCTCTGTGCACAGGAAACTGGACACACTGGAACTGAATGAAATGATGGTCAACGGATCATCTTATAAAACCTTTTACATTTGTGTGTAATTTTACAGTGTCAGAAACAAATGTGTAATGAATGGATGAGGTCAGTAATAAGCTTCCTGCTGTTTGATAATGGAAGAGGAGATGTAGCACATACACAGAAAAGCTCTGAGGGTTTACCAATGTGAATCCTCTAGTATATAAACTTCTGGTGATTATCATTGCTGCTTCCTATGAAATTATATTATCAATTTACTTCTGACATATGTGCTACTTTACTTTAAATGAAATAATTTTCACAAATAAATAAATCGACAAAAGTCTCTATATCTAGAAATGTGCAGAAATGTCATGAATTATTATGTTTCAAATAAATTGGATTGCTTCCCTCTCTTTTATAATGATAGGACTGAACACTGAACCAACCTGCCTCCCTGATCAGACATCATAACAACACAGTGTGAAATGTAAACCTGTAACCCCCACATGATAAGAATCTATATTAGCATATATGTCTGACTGCCCACTTTGCTGCAGTCCAACTCTTATTTTTTACCCACCATGTTTCCATGGCAACCCCACCCATTGAGGAGAACCACCATCTATGTGATACCACCTTGTAAGCTACAAATTTGTGCTTCATCCAGGAAGCTCCTTAAATGTCTATAAATGTTTAATACGGTCACTTGACAGGGTGTCTCTTAAATAAAACTGCACTGATTATGTTTAATTGAGGAATCCACGAGAACTTCCCAGGAAGACTTTGTACTCTCATTTTAACAAAAATAACTCATAAGAGTGAAGTTGACATATGAGCCCTCTGATAAAATAGTCCTGTGTGTAGACTATACAATAATATCATAACGTTTCTATAGATCACATTAAGCTTGGAAAAATGAAAATACACTGTAGGCAAAAATCCATACAGAAACTGTGGAAAACCTCTCGCAAGAGCAATTTTAGATATAAACTACCTGTGTTTCTTTCTACATTGATTGTTTCATATAACTGAATAAACCTATAGGTAAACAAATGGAGAGAATAAAGCTCGTTCTGAAAATCGGTGAGTGGAGACAAACCTGTAATTGGATATCAAAATAACACTTTTGTGAAATAGCTTCACAGCTTTGTTTCATTCCGTATCAGCTGAGTAATAATGTTTGTGGTAGAAAGTCTGATATCCCCCCATCATAAACATCCCCAATGAACATGTTTCTAAGTTGCAGAATAATTAACTGTGTTTTTATTCATTTTATTCACCTAGGAAATATTGAACATGCTGCACTTAATAAGAAAAGACTCTAAAGTCATCTTCCTCCCGACTCTGTGAACTTTTACTCCTCTGTACTTCAACCTGCCACTGGATCTTGCCATGCTGAGTGTAGTGTTCTGCCCCGGGTCGCCGACCAAATTTGCCCATTACTTGCCTCTCCACATGCTCCTGCTGGAGCTGCTGATACCAGGAGTCCTGCCCAGCATCTCAAGATTACCCCCCGCAGCCAAACGTGAGATCATCATCGATGGAGACTTGGTGATCGGAGGCCTGTTTCCGGTGCACGAAAAGGGCGATGGGACGGAGGACTGTGGGAAGATCAATGAGGAGAGAGGGATCCAGAGACTGGAAGCCATGCTGCTGGCACTCGATGAAATTAACTCCAGCGACCGCATCCTTCCTGGACTCCAGCTGGGGGCCCACATCCTGGACACCTGCTCGAAGGACACGTATGCTCTGGAGCAGTCTCTAGATTTTGTCAGGGCCTCTCTTACCAAGGTTCATGATCCTGGCTTCATCTGCCCAGATGGTTCCAGACCCATCCAAAACGAAGTTCCTCTGGCCATCTCGGCAGTGATCGGAGGATCCTACAGTGACGTTTCCATTCAGGTAAATGATTTGTCAAGTTCAACATTCCAGTGTCATTAGTATCTTTTAATGGAAAACACAGCCTTTTCTGTTTATCTCAATGAACATGTGTATGACACTATAGGAACATCATGTTAATACTGAATTCTGAATTTTTCAGTACAAACTCATCCAGTAAAATCCATGCAAATGTGGTGAGAATGTGTCTGTTTTGATTTGGTTTGAGCTTAGCTTTAGGCATCATGCTCTTGTTTCATTCATAACCCTCCCATAACAAAATTCATAAAGCTAAACTGTTTAATTAGTCTAGGCAGTAAGTACGTTTTGGTAATGAAGTCAGTTCCTGCAGTTATGTCAGGGGCTTTGCAATGTTTAAACACCTCACCTCACAGAAAAACTGCAATAATTATTTAAATCATACATTTATTTATGCATTCATTTTATCCTGGTCTCAAAGATGGATAAACTCACTTGCTTCAGTCTGTATTCATATTCACTCACACAGACTTTGCCAGACACAGATAATTACCCAAAAATACCCTGCATCTTTAATGTCTTGGCTGAAATACTGATCCTCCTGGAATGTTTCTGTTTGAAGCATCAACATTCACCGAAGCATCCATCACTTTGTCAGCGACTTCATTTCCGCCTTGCAAAGAAAGCTGACCTTTCACACACGTATTAAAGGTTGCCAGAGGCAATGCATCTGAGCATAATTAATTAATTCCGATTGCCCTCACACACCATAATTACCATGATGCACTGAGTGTTAAGGAGACAAAGTGTGTAGGAATAATTTAGTTACACTTCCCATTAAGTCTAGTTCAAAACACATTTATTATACACACACACACACACACACACACATTATTCACTTATAGGTGAACATCGAGACCTATGATACATTTCTAAGTTCATTTAGACCTTTTACTTTTTGTCTGCACCTATTTTTGATTAGTTAACCAATTATCAACACATCTTCATTTTTATACACATTGAAAACAGTACTGCTAATTAAATCAGGTGAATCATGTACAATAACACATATGACTCACTCATAACACTGTAAGCAAAACATGAATATTTAATAAAATAGCTAAAACATGGTGATAAATTGCGTGACTATTTTATGAATATGCACCAGTTTTTGTGCATTTGAATAACATAACTATTCAGAGTGGAGCTATTCAATAAATTAATGTATCACAAAACATAAAAAAAAATAGTTGGATTAGTTTTTTCAACAAAATTAAAAATTAAACAATTCTCAGCCAAATACAGTGTTTATACCCCACTGCTAATTATGCCTCTACCGATTGTTACGACGCATATCTTCTCATCAGAAATTACATTAAAAATGGAACTGTCCTTGTCCAAAATATGAGTTATTATTGGACAGTGTGCATGAAAATAGTCAATTACTCATGTATTTGACTCATTTTTTATTCCCCAGGACAAACATCAATTCAGCTCTCTCTTCACTCTGTTTTTTCAGCCTCTCCAGTGTTTCTTACACATTCTTATAATCTCAATCTCTCAATCACCTTCCTTTTCCTTTTAAACAACATGTTTTTAATCTTTTATGGCTTTGTTTTTACTTTTCAATATCCTCACATTTTCTATCTTGTCTCTACATTCCAGCGCCTAAATAATAGATTGGCCCTTTCTAACCAAATTACTTTTAGATTCTTATTGCTGTCTCTTTGGAAACAATGGAAAATGAATTTGTATTTTATTTATAATTCCTTATATCGCCACAGTAAGTAATACAGAAAATGCAGATATACAAATAAGCTGAGTGCTGCAGCCTCTCTGAGTGACATATCCTGTTAATGTCTGCTAAAACAGTGCCAAAACACAATCCATCCCTAGATGAGTTTGACAGGAGTCTGCAGTGAAGAATGCTTTAACCCAGTATGCTAAAGCTGAAAGGAGAGTGTCTACATACATTCAGATACAGGCAGTCAGAGACTCCACAGTGCATGCCCACCTTATTGTGTGCAACCCAAAAACAAGTAGATAACAGGGATCTTCCCCTGCAATGCTGAGGTCCAGACAAAAGAACAGCATGTTTTCTCGAGCATGAAAAGGAATGTGTGTGAATGAGTTTCAGCCAACCTAGTCACAAAGATTCAAGAAAAAACTCACAACTTTGAGAGCTTTTGTATAAATGTGAATACATACCTCTACTGTCACTATGCTCCACAGTGTCTTTCAGTTCCAGTGTACTATAATGAATCGAACCGTGAGAGCCACGAAGCCCACAGTGGGATTCTTTTTAGAGGTCACTGGTTAACACAGTCCCTTTTTATACCAGAGAGGCACTTTATGTGGAGACGAAGGGCTTTACTGAGCTGAGGAGGACAAATGCCAGAGATGATGCTGTGGAACTTGAGAGGATCTGTTTTTCCCATCTGTGGGGGCATCTCCATTGACTGGCTGAGACACGTCCACCTGTGAGTGGAGAGGAGGCTGACACTGCCTGTGATGAAGGCCAAGGATGAGATGTGGGAAAGATGTGGTAGAGGTGGCAGAATCTCTCCAACCTCAAAGGATTCTTTCATAATTTGCCAAGCAGTCTTTAGGAGGCTTTCATCAGTCTCACACTCATTCTGCTGTATTTAGTTCTACTTCTTATATCCACTCAGATTAATTTTTTACACTCCGTATTGCCATCTGGGATGTTAAATGCAGAGAATCGAACGTGAATGATGACTCAGTTCAAACAGCCTCCACATTTTACAGTTATGAATGTAAATTAGCATCAGGCACACACAAAAGAGAAACAATGCAATTGTTTTAATTCTTTCCACACAAACAAGTTCTTGTGTGTAAGAGTCAGTGGGATTTCGGAGGATCTAACAGCAGAAATGCAATACAGTTTTAATAACTGTGATTTAGTTTTATTATCATCTGAACAGTTTATATCTACAGAAGGAGGAGGTCATGTCCACACAGTTAGCTCAGAAATGACTTTCTCTGATGTGGAAATAGCGACAGAATATGACATTTCTGTTAGTTTTATCCAATAGTTTTTTTTATATGCGCGCATTAACCCCTAAAGACCCAAACAACCACTGGTGACCAAAATCATGTACCAGTATACAATGTTTAATAACTTCTGATCCACTAATCCTATTAGTAATATGTAAATAATTGGTGTAAAATGCAGTTTTTCCTCTTTTTATGATCATCAGATATGACCCATTTGAACATTCAGAGGCTCAGTAGTTACCATGGAAACACCATCATCTTCTACAACATTGATTCACCAGTAAAACCCATGGAGTTGGATCAGTGACAGTGGATGGAGACACTTGTTTTATGTTCAATTAATGATATATTTGCTGAAAAGTTATTTTGTCCTCATTTTTCTCTGTTTCTGATATTATAACAATTAACTTTAATCTGAGCTTTTATGAACATCTACATGATCAGTGCTTTAAATATGGGAAAATACTTGATTTTCATTAAAGAAATGCAAAATACAGAGAATAATATTATAATAAATAGTGATAAATCCCTTGAGAAAGGTTAATAGATGGAAAAATTCATTTAGTAACTAGTAGCACTTGGTCTTTATGGGTTAAGGCAATTATAAGGTGATAATGTATAAGTGTGACAAAACTTCAAGTACATCTGTTAATTTATTTTATTTTTAAAAACGCACCATAGATCTTGGTTGCCTCCAAAATGTAAGTGGTTCCTAGGTGGCTCCTTGATCCATACCCTTTCTTTCCACCAAGTTTCATAAACCTTGCACAGTAGTTTTTACATAATCCTCCAAACAGGGATGGACAGAAGTGAGTGATTACATAACCTTCTTGTTGGATGAAAGAATCACTACCTTGAAATACAAAACACACTTACACAACTACACAATGAATTCTTTTATTTTGCTTGGAGGCGCATTCACAACTTAGGTGTCATTGTGGACTTTATGTAAAACACAGCTCCACTCTGAAGTGTTCTTCAGTAATTTATACTCATACATACACAAAGAAAACACAGAGAACTACAATCACTAAAGAACTGTGAAATTGCTTATAGGAGAGTTCAGCAAGCAGTAAATTAAAAAAAATAATACGGCAATATAACCGCTCTCCCAAACGTTACTGTGGAGCCTGTGTTCTAAAAATTTAATATCCTAACATGTATACCCAGGAACACCCTCTGAATTCTATAAGACCCTTAGACAAACACCGTCTTTCAGCTGCGGGGCAGGTCCTCTGTAATTTGAAGTTGGTGGGTTATAAGAGTTCATATCTGTCCTGTCTTATTGATGTTTAATATTTTTGGTTTGCTGTAGTTTATTAAGTCTGTTGATGTGTCGAACAGAGGAACTTGCGAGGACTCTGTCTTTATTGTGTTTCTGTCTTCACAGAGTGCAACGGGTGAAAAAAAAATCCTGCTTTGGTGTTAACTTCAAAAGGATCTTGTTTATCATGTGATATTATAGCTGATTCCCCCTCCTTCTCCAGCTCTCTCCTCCTAGAAACTGTTATTTTTGAACTAGAAATTTTAGCACATTCGGAGGACACAGCTCCACTCCCTAATTAGCACATGAGAATGTCATTCAGAATGAAGGGAAACATTTCAATGATTTGAAGGTTGGTAGAGTCAGGACCCACGCAGTCAATAACATTACTAGCGTATCGATTTGAAGATGCAGTTTTCATCATCCTGTCTGTCTTCCAGATGCTGTTTTCTCTC
This sequence comes from Sphaeramia orbicularis, assembly GCF_902148855.1. NCBI lineage: Eukaryota > Metazoa > Chordata > Actinopteri > Kurtiformes > Apogonidae > Sphaeramia > Sphaeramia orbicularis. The sequence goes on along the minus strand of NC_043961.1, from coordinate 33,329,390 downwards.
TTTGTTCACAAGGAATCACAGGAACAAACTGTTAGTCTCGGCTCAGAAACTCTACCTGTTCTTTGTTGCTTTCAGATAGTGTGACAAGTGCACTGCAATTCAGTTTCAATGACAATAAAAATTAATGGACACTTATTTCATAAACGCTTTACTTTCAAAGTGATATTTCAAAGCTTTGAGAAAAATGCTTTTTCTTGAGAATGGTTCGAAAGGTCATTCTCATGGTGAGTGTTTTCTTAGCAGTAGGAGGAAATTATAGAAAGGAAGTTAAATGTGGAGAAGTTACCTCTCAATAAATAGAAAATACACTTTGTCTTGCTTGTGTTGCCTACAATCAAAGTAAAATGAATTATATTACTGCTGTACAAGCACTGATATTATTACATTGTTACTTATTTATTGAGCTTCTGCTTTTTTTAGTGTCTTCAAAGTCTTCTGCAGTGTATGTTTGTGTGTCTGTGTATGTGTAGTCTGTGGGGTGACTCTGAGTTCTTTACTGTCATTGTGTGGGTGGATGTCTGTACTTGTATTTTTCAGCACACAGATGTATGTATTTAATAATTCCCTTGCCTAACCACTTGTTTACAAAGTCCATATGAGATCAAATTAAACCACTGTTCTCCATATGGGCATTTCCATATCAGACAATGTTGTGAGTGGTACTTCAGGAGATATAGTTATGAAATTATAATAAAGTGATGTTTACCCCTTCCTCACACCATTCAGTTGCTCTTAGAAGTACATTTAAAACATGGAATCAGGATCCGATATAATATCTTAAAATCTACATAATCCTCATCTGCTGTTATATATAGAGAGATATAGGTTAAACTCCCAGAGGCTATAGACTGATACATGAATATTAAGTACCACTTTACAGTAATATAATGGTTTATAATTAGATTATAATATTAGGAAAGCACTCGGAGAGCACAGACCTCCACCAAGGCAGATCAGTCCCCCCCAATCACCACCAAAATTTAATCATTTGTTCCTTGTGCCAGTATCAACATTTCCTGAAATTTTCATCCAAATCCGTCCATAACTTTTTGAGTTATCTTGCACATGGACAGACAGACAAACAAACCAACGCCTGCAAAAACATAACCTCCTTGGCAGAGGTAATAAGTGATTAATACTGTTTTCAAGGTTGCTGTTTGCCAAGTTTAAGTTATTGCTGCTTTAGTTTCTATGTCTCTGTTGAATCTCACATCTTGCTCATTGCTTTACTTTTTAGTTAGTATATTTTCTACCTCCCATTATAATTAGCATACATGAGCCCTACTGTAAAGTGTGAAAAATGCAACAATTAACTAGCAATTAATGTTACTTTGAGAGGCCAAATCAAACTTATTAAGAATTAGGATATAATGATAATGGTTAAAGGCTAGTAATGTATAAACACATACACATTAGATACATCTAACATATAAGAAAGCAGCTGTCTGAGGGTTAATAGGAAGTGTATTGTAAATGCAGACCAAGGTTATTATCGTTAACGAAAACTAACAAAATGACGAAAATTAGAATTGAAAAAACATTTTCATTAACAGAAATAAATAAAAACTATAATTAAAAGAAAAAAACGATAACTAACTGAAACTGTATTAAAACGATAACTAACTGAAACTGTATTGTATACTTACAAAACTAACTAAAACGTATAAAAATTATGGATAAAATTCCCTTAGTTTTCGTCTTTGTCAATGTCGGATTGATACGAAATCGATTTATTTCGCTCTAGCAATTTTAGCCAGTGGCCCCATATGACACTTCACAATCCGTCACTTCTCGTCACTTGTGGTTTAGAGTCATCTTCTTGGCCTCTCTACCTGGAAACATGGAGACTAAAGTTGGGGGAAAGCAGCAGAGTTCTGTATGGGATTTATTTGAATATGACGGCGAGGAAGATAAAAGAAACGACTAAAGTAAAACTAAACTAAAACTGAGCATTTAGAAAAAAAATGAAAACTAATACAAACTACCAAACCTTCTCTAATGAATTAAAATTTAGAGAAAAAAAAGTCTAAACTAAATAAAACTAAAATATAATGAAAACTCCAAAACTATTATAACCTTGATGTAGACTCACTATTTAACAAGTAACACATCATGGTAACTTTTGCTTTACAACAGCTTAGTAATGAATGAATGAATGAATGAATGAATGAATGAATGAATGAATGAATGTGTTGACAATCAATTTAATATATAACATAAATGAAATGAGTAAATATTTTACAAGGATAGTGGAACTGTATATTGATAGGTATAAGCATTAACCTACTCTGTTTCCTGTGTAAAAGTAGATACAGCTTGCACTGGGAAGCCAGACTTACTGAAACACGTTTGTACTTGGACCTTGAGTTTTCCTCAAGCTGTCAATGTAAGAACAAACTAGATCTACACGGATGAGCAGGGAAAATGCATCTAAAGTTTAACGTGTGTGTGTGTTTGATGTTGCACCATCAATTAAATCACACTAGCATTTTATGCGCTTTCAGTCGCCTCTCGAGTCATCTTGGCCTATAGCACAATTTAGCCTTGATGCTTTCTCCTCTCGTGAAGCGTTCAGATCAAAGCTCAGAGTGTTTCATACAATATGCAAACATGTCATAGACAGTCTCTACAGGAATAATTCATCATGTGCAGAAAATGAACTATATTTTTGGACCTAATACAACCTCAGGTCTATTTGCACGATGACTGTGTTTCTTTTTCTTTATTAGGTGACATTTTGAGATAATTAATGCCAAACAAAACATTATAATTAGACGTCAAACTGATCATTTAATCCCAATTTGCCACAGAATTTAGACACCGGTGCACTTGTATGAAACACATATTACCCACATTTATTTAAACTAACATTCATTCAAGATAATATATGATTCACACTTGGGAATTTATTTCAACATCCTATGTTTTTTGCGGTCAAAATTTATAGACGTTGGAGTAAATCCAGTGGCAGTGTGCACCTTATCTATTATACATAACATAGTGTATGTGTGGACCATTGGTAAGTGGCTGAGCTGGTGTACATACTGAAGTCTAACTCTGCATGTCATCTACTGTATTTACTGTAGGGCTCAGCGTGACACGTACCTCGGGGACATACAGATGGACTTTCCATGTTGAAAAAAATCATGACAGACATATGAGTAAGAGACTGCCTATGTTGAAGTTCTCCTATATTTTTCTATCTTTCCTTACCAGCCTTGGATCCCGCAGCACATCGATATATATATATATATATATATATATATATATATATATATATATATATATATATATATATATATATATATATATATATATATACATATATATATATATATATATATATATAATCTTCTAGCTTTATTACAGTCATATTAAGTAAAACAGATATTGAAACAAATGGCTTGTTCTAACCTACATGCAGCGTTGTGAGCTTGATCTGTTTTTAATCAAAGCGAGACACCTAAGTCTCACATCTTCTCATTCTCACGTTTCTGACTTTATCTGTTCCCTTTGCCTTTGAAATATAAGCACTCCCTACAGTCCACCTTCATAAAACTGTTATACCACTTTTTATTTAATGACAGTTCATGGGGGAGTGTGACAGTTTGGTGTGAGATTGCAATCAACCTCGCTCTAAACATGTGTTGAGCTATACATAGTACTCATGGGTTGTGATACATTTGTCAGAAACCAGCGGTAATAGTCAGTGAGAGACATAGAGACTTAAACATGAGAAATCTTTCACCATATTTGTTTCCATGTTGATGCAAAGAAGGGTAGGTTGAAGAGTTGGTAAGTTTACTGAGATGCCCTCATGGTTTGAGGCTATGTGTGGGTTATTTTTTTTCCTTTGAGGTCCACACTGTTATTTCAATGGCGCTGCAGTGCTTGAATCCCTTTCATATACAGGCTTTTATCTTTAATGGTAAAAAAAAGACCCTCCTCAATGGCTGATCTGACCTTGTCAACACTTTGATATCTCTTTGTAGCCAAATGAGGAAAGCCTTTCTATCTTCGTATGAGTGTTAAACCCTTCTACTGCAGGTACTTAATAATGCCACAATGCCAAATTCGTTCCATTTTAAACACACCAGCTTCCACCAAGGTTTGATGCCATCTATTAGCAACTAAATACAACCTTACTTGGAAATAGAAATTACAACTACATACCTGGAGGACTGAATTAAATGCACGCATGTGCGATAATCCATGAAATTTACAGCTGATATGTGGTGTAACTTTTATATGGACTTAAAAGGTGATAAATAATCCATCTTTAAAACCCTGTAAAGCCTGAATTATTAAATCATTGATGGAAAATTCCAGTTATTTGAAACTGGAGCCTTTATTGGCCCTTCTGAACAACCAAAATATTTTTTTTTCAAATATCAATTTCCATGTATGAGTTTCAGTTTTGTATCATATTTGATTCATCGGATCTCAATGCTCAATTATTATTTTTGTTTTTAAACAAACAAAAACATAATCTAACTTAAACATTTCTAACAAATTGATAATTCCTTTTCAAAATTGGCAAAGTTCTTCCTCCTTCCTCATTAATGACAATCTTGTATTGTCAGTGGAAAGGTGAACTGGTGAACAAATTCCTCCCCCCTGGTGGATTATCCAGGTATTGCATGTATCAAAGTGTATACATTAGGTTTTTCAAGAAAAAAAAAATATCACACTGATCATGTAGATGGCTTCAAAACTCATGTATCAAATATGACACGTTTGGCATTATATGGTTAAGGATCAGTGTGCAAGATTCAGGAGGATCTGATTGCAGATGTAGAATATCTACCCATAGTCCAGATGATTCTACAGTACTTCAGTAATGATTTACTCCTTTTTGTCTCTTTCACAGCACGTGGTATTCATTGTTAAGGTGCATTACACCAGAGTTACGTAATATCCCCTTAATTAAACAGCCCAGACAGGACAAGCCAAACACTGGCTCTAATGAGGGACCTCTGTTTTTTGTGACCACTGTAGGTCAGAGTGGTGGAATTCAGTTGTTTGCAATGTGCAGCCTCACTCCAAGAAGCCACTAAAAATCACATAGTGAATCTTTAACTGGGACGATGACCAGACCGGTCAAATATGGAGACACAGTAGGTCTGGAATAAAAGTCGTCACAGACTGTTAAAGAAGACATGATTAAAACTCTTTTTCTTGACATGTCTTCTTGCCATATGGTATTTGTATGGCTGCATAGTCTCTGATAAACAATTATGCAATCACAGTACTGAATATAGAATACAGCATGACACGTACACTGCAAAGAAATTCCCAATGGACAGTTGTGCTTTAAAGAAACCCAGAGGAAGGATCCATACTGTGTCATCTCTTCCTGAGCAAATATTGCAGAAAAGCATTCTTTTAATGAACCCTCATCATAATTGTACCCAAACAAGACCTAACTGCTGAATATACTGTTATGATCACTATGACGTATGATATACAACCTGCAGTCCTAATGAGGTCATTATTCTAATTATTGTAACAATTTGCAAATGCTGCAGTTTTGCCACTGTACTTATCCTCACAACAGAAGCAGTCATATAATTTCCATATTTTAAAAGAGTTGTAGTCATCTTGAGAATATTTCTTTATACACTTGCACTATGCAGCATGGTACTGTGAAGGAGAAGACATAAGGAGTCTATGGTGCAAATGCAATTATCATTCTTTTTTAGATATCCTTGATCTGAGCTGTGTCACATTTGGGAACCATTTTGGATTTTAAACCAGTCGACTATGAAGAGCTCATCTAATTGCAGTCTCAACTGTTGTTTTCACCGCAACTGAGTCAGAGAGTAGGCAAAGTATTTTTTGTCTTCACTAGGATTTGGTTCAAGTAGAAGTTATAGTTATAGAGTGGATATGATTAGAACTAGCATAAATCTAAAATTAAAACAGTTCTACAATAAGCACCAGTGCAGACCCATCCACTGTAATGTACTGTATGAAACGTCTGAACCACGGCTGTGACTGTTTTTATCTGACTTGTTGATGGAGAGAGTGAAACGGAAATCCTGCACGAGGATGAACATATGGTTCCTGTCACACACTCCAGTGCCATCCTGAAAGGTGTGCTGTCAAGTTTCTCCAAGAATCTATTGATGAAGGCCAACTGCCTGTCTGAAAATCCTGCAAGAGGAAACTACCTTGTTACCATGCGAGTGTGACTGACTGGCTCAGTGTATCCGCTCATATGTTAACCTTCAGCATTTGGCATCTTCTATATCCATGGAATCTTAATAAAATCTTAATCTTAATAAAATCAGTGCTGTAAACAGGAATCTAATCAGTCTTACACATGCACTTACAAATTAGATCATGTCTATCAGTGGGTAATTTATTGAGATCTCTGCCCTATATTCTTCCAGAGATGTTGGAGAGGACTACTGCCGGGTGCAGTACGCTTGTCTAAATATATCATATTTACTTCATTCATCCCCTCAAGAGCTTGTACTACCACTGTGTTTTCTCTTGGCATTTATCTATGGGGCAGTTTAGCTAAAGGAGGTTAAGCACACAGCCATACTCAGATCAGGGTAAACGTCAGTAATTTCTGTGGAAATCAGAGCAGGTTTTTTTTTTTTCCATTTCCAATTCTAGGTTATTTGCTGTTAGTCTTGCTCAACTAATGCACGTTTACAGATGATTCACTTCATATTAATGCTCGTCATAGCAAGAAAAGATGTAGGTGTCTAGAAGGACAATTGTGTAGTCATGAACAAAATCTTGAGAAACATGTTCAGGTCATGAGCTACATGCAAAAAAAAATGCTTGTGACTCATAATATCACAAATTAGATTGATGGCTCTGTTAAAGTTCTTCCGGATCAGAATGAATGAGCTGTAAGAGAGAAAAGTATTTTTAATAGGACTTACTGTGAAAGTGGAAGGTTGCAATTACATCCATGGGGATGCCATTGTTTGGTATGCCTCCAGGCATACAATAACGCCTGAGGGAGGAGATAGTCATATTAAAGCTCTTGGGTATTCACTAATCACCACAGCGTCTCATGAGGAATCCTGAAAAAATGACAAGTTTTCACCAGCCCCCGTCATAGTTAGTTCTGTAATGCTGTGTGGGAAAATAATTGCCATGGTTTTATGTTGTGACTTTGGCACAATGATTTCAGCAGGTTTGTGTGCAACACAGATGCCTTGCTGAGTCTAAGATTATTATCCATCCCTGTTGAAATCAGCACACACAGCGATCTTCTCCAATAAATCAATGTATTTCTCGGGGTTAAGGTGGGCATCATAACTCTTGGCAAATTTTAATGACTACGTAGACAGAACAGCTTTAACCAGGGAACACAGCACAGCATACTGATACAATTCTTATCTCTGTGCCATTGTTGTTGCTGTTATTTGCCACTATCTGTTCATGGATTTGTGCCACTCATGGTGTTGTGGTTCTCTGACAGCATTAACAGTCTCAGATAAACAACGGATTGTTCCTGTTTATACTGCCAATCTCTTCCATGGAGGTGAAACCCATCAGCTCTCCACTTGAAGGGTTATACTTTAACAGATAAGATGTATATCTACAAATGGGAAAAGAAAAATGCTTTCCAAAAATCATCTGCAACCTGCAACCTGCAATCTGCAATCGAACTACTGAGCCTAATAAAATATTTCCCTTTTTTCCTCAAGGTGGCCAACCTACTGCGACTCTTCCAAATCCCTCAGATCAGTTATGCCTCCACCAGTGCAAAGCTCAGTGATAAGACTCGCTATGACTACTTTGCTCGCACCGTGCCCCCTGACTTCTACCAGGCCAAAGCCATGGCTGAGATCCTTCGTTACTTCAACTGGACCTACGTGTCTACGGTTGCGTCAGAAGGTGACTATGGTGAGACTGGCATTGACGCTTTCCAGCAGGAGGCCCGCACTCGCCAAATCTGCATTGCCACATCAGCCAAGGTGAGCCGCTCCATGAACCGCCAGGGATATGAGAATGTGATCCGCTCCCTGCAGCAGAAGTCCAACGCCAAGGTGGTCATTCTGTTCACACGCAGTGAAGATGCCCGTGAGCTGCTGGTGGCTGCTGCACGAATGAATGTTAGCTTCACTTGGGTGGCCAGCGATGGATGGGGAGCTCAGGAGAGTGTGGTGAGAGGCAGTGAGACGGCAGCAGATGGAGCTTTCACCATTGAGCTAGCCTCCTACCCGATCAGAGAGTTTGAAGACTACTTTACTAAGCTGAACCCATACACAAACACAAGAAACCCATGGTTCAAAGAGTTCTGGGAGCACCGTTTCAACTGCAACCTCCAGCAACCGGGCTGCAGTGAGCACAGTCTACGAGATGGAACTTTTGAGCAAGAGTCCAAGATCATGTTTGTGGTAAATGCAGTCTATGCCATGGCTTATGCTCTGCACAACATGAGGCAAGCTGTATGTTCTAACACATCCAAAGTCTGTGATGCCATGAAACCAGGTAACGGCAAGAGGTTCTACAAGGAATTCATCCTGAAGACCAAATTTGAAGGTTAGAAAAGTGAACAGAAGCACTGATTAATAGATGTAATGCTTTAAATATGTGTGGGTACTCCTATGAATTTTCTAAATAGCTGAAAACTAGATTAAATTTTCCACAGCCTTTGTAAATCAGCATGGAATTGGATTTAGACTTCAAATGACATCCTCTGTAGCACTGAAAAAGGACTTTGTAATTATTCAATAGGCAGAAATAATCCATAAAATTGCATGTTTGGTCGTATCTGGAACAGTCTATTTTGAGAATCCAGTTGATGAATGAATATCTTAATTTAGATGAACTAAAATAGCACAAATTCAGAGTTAAATTCCACTGCATTATATACCAAAATAGTTGCAAAGTTTTATTTTATGATATTGGCCAACTTATGTAACTATACTGCAGCACTTGGAGGAATGACCTGTTTTGTATTTCTGCTTTGTTCCAGCTCCATTCAGACCTCCGGACACAGAGAATATGGTGCGATTTGACTCTTTTGGAGACAGCATCAGCCGCTACAACATCTTTTATTATCACAAAGAGGAGGGCAAGTTCATCTACAAGAAGGTTGGTTTCTGGGACCAGAACCTGACCCTTAACACCACCATGGTCCCATGGCATGGACTGGTACCACCCACCTCTCAGTGTAGTGACCCCTGCAGGAAGAATGAGGTGAAGAGCATGCAGCCTGGAGATGTGTGCTGTTGGATCTGTATCCCCTGCCAGCCCTACCAGTACCTGCAGGATGAGTTCACCTGTGCTGACTGCAGCTTCGGGCAGTGGCCGCTGGAGAACTTAACTGGGTGTTACGATCTGCCTGAAGAATATATCCGATGGGAAGATGCCTGGGCCATTGGACCTGTCACCATCTCCTGCCTGGGTATTCTGTGCACTCTGTCAGTGATTGGTCTCTTCTTCAAACACAATGAAACTCCTGTGGTTAAAGCAAGTGGACGTGAACTCTCCTACATCCTGTTACTGGGAGTGTTGATGTGCTACAGCATGACCTTCATCTACATCACCAAGCCTTCCACCGCTGTCTGCACCCTACGTCGTCTAGGCCTCGGCACCTCATTTGCGGTGTGTTACTCAGCTTTGTTAACCAAGACCAATCGAATCGCTCGCATCTTCAGCGGGGTTAAGGATGGAGCCCAGCGGCCTCGCTTCATCAGCCCTGCTTCCCAGGTAGCAATCTGCGGTGCTCTTATCTCTTGCCAGCTGCTTGCGGCTGTGATCTGGCTTCTGGTGGAGGTGCCAGGGGTTCGGAAGGAGGTGAGCCCAGAGAGGAGAGACGTGGTCACCCTTAAATGCAACTGCAGGGACTCCAGTATGCTCATGTCACTCACCTACAACTGCATCCTCATCATCCTCTGCACTGTTTACGCTTTCAAGACCAGAAAGTGCCCGGAAAACTTCAATGAGGCCAAATTCATTGGGTTCACCATGTACACCACCTGCATCATCTGGCTCGCCTTCCAGCCCATCTTCTACGTCACTGCCAGTGACTACAGGGTAAATATCTATAAATATGTTTTTAAAACATCAATTAGGTATTCATTAGATATATTTCTAGAAACATTCTATAAAATAATGTAAACTCAGGCTATAAATGTCTATCCCTTGTGTCCTCGAAATTCCTGAAAAAATGTGTCACTTTCACATTCTATTTGATTATTGTCACGCAGACTCCTCATGAAAGACCGAGTTCTCTTTTCATGTGAGTTGAAGAATCTTTCAAGATGAGAACAAAGACGGTGGAGACAGATCAGACCTGAATCTACGGATACAAATAATTAATGATAGTCAAAGTGATTCATGGAATCATGCCTTTACTAAATGCTTAATGACACATTTTAAGGGCAAAAGATAAACTCTGGAGATTTATTTAAACAGTGATTGTGATACGACTAAGTCAAAGTTGACCCTTTGTGAACTCGGCAAACAGTATTATGACCTGCAGGAACAGTAACTGTAAGTAGGGGCACTGAGTCCGGGCTTGTTTAGTGGCGTTGCCTCCTGAATAATTAGGTGAAATTTGACATAGTTGTTGCAGAGCTGTCACACTGGGATAAAGATATGCAGCTTTCCACAATAGGCTGAAGGCTGCATTTAACCCTTATCAGAGAGATAAAGATGAACTGAATATGCATATACACATTACTCTACTGTTGGTAGAGATGGTACAGACCAAGAAATGAGAATTTACATTTTATTTTATTCCAAGTACAAAATTTATAGCTAGAGGAATTAATCTATTATCTTGTGTAGTGTTAAATAAGACAAATAAGACAAAACAAAGCATATAAAGCTGACAGACCATGTAAGTTATGAGTGCTGGTGCCTTAGGCGGACTCAAGGCTACTGCCACAGCATTTGGTCAGGGTGTGGAACGAGGCCTTTGTTGTGCAAGCAGATGGGGGGGAGGTCTAGGATCACACAAGCTTTGTATCATCACGAGGCACCTCAGGCTTTTCATGTCTGTAGTGATCAGGTTTTTTGGCACCCAAACCGTAAACCACAAGCCTTTACCTTTCCTGATCCACAGTGGGATTTATGAGAGCAGCTCAACAGTGTAGGACATTAGGCTGCATACTGGAAATAAAGCATGCAGAGTAATCGAAAGAATGAAAGGTTTGGCACTACAACACAGACCTTGTTGCTTAGGTTCTGTGTGACACCAGTAATAATAGCTGTGTTGCTATGTTTCAGATTAGGATGGGACGGTGCAGAAATATTCTAATGAGAGCTGAGTTTTGCTGCCCAGTGAATCATGATGAACCCAGTGTTTCCCAGACTTTATTTTCCCTCATATTTTTGCTCTTTTTGGTTTATCAAACTTAACGTTATCACTGTAGCAACAATAGATTGTAATTCACTGCACACTCATTACTATTAGAATCCATTTTTATGACTTTGCCATAAACACAAACTCATAAACTGATAAACGTATTCTCTTTGATGTCTGCTGTAAACTAAGCACACAATTTGATTCATGTAACCTGATTGGTGCTTTATAATCATGGTATAAAAAGCTGTTTAATAGAAATAGTCCGTACAAAGTCCTCTCAAAAGAGATAAGGAGTGGAAAACAAAAAACAAGTAAAGCTAGATTACCCACAGCTGTGTTGTTTTTTTTTCTCCACCCATTCTCATATTTCTGCAGTGTTGTTGTTGTGTGTTGTGTTTAGGAGGGATTTCACTTCATGCTGTGGTTCTGCAAATAGAAGTTCCTGGACTGCAGGGGTAACCAGTGGGGTGGGAAGAGATGGTGCTCAGGAAGATGACCCCAGCAGTCAGCTCACATTAGCAGCTGAAATATGACTAACGAAGCCCTGACTTCCCAGGACAGCAGCTGTGCTTATCCAACATAATTCTTCTAGCCGACGTATTCATACATATACAAATGCACATTAGAATTGCTAACATAAATAATTTAAAACTTGGACACACACATACATAATTGAAAATGGAAGTGTCACTAATAATTCTAAAATAATAACTACATGAAAAACAACAGGGCATCACAGATTGTTGTTTTGTAGTGACTGCAGCATGCAGCAGTAGACGTTATCAGGACCGTAGCATAAACTAAGGACAATTAAAGGAGGAGAAATGTACCTTGCATGTGTTTTATTTATAAAAAAGAAAAGAGGGAACACTTCATGGATGGCCATACATTTCTACCACGTGGTTTAGTCATATTTTTTACAGTAACAAAATCAAAAAATTAATTGTAGCTAAGCGTCTCTGTGTCTCTGTTTTGCAATTATTTATTGTTTAATATTTATTTGTAATATGCAATAATTAGACACAACACTGACTCAAGCTCATACAGGGTGGGGAAGCAAAATTTACAATGAACATTTAGTTGTTTTTTCTCAGCAGGCACTACGTCAATTGTTTTGAAACCAAACATATATTGATGTCATAATCATACCTAACACTATTATCCATACCTATTCAGAAACTTTTGCCCATATGAGTAATCAGGAAAGCAAATGTCAAAGAGTGTGTGATTTGCTGAATGCACTCGTCACACCAAAGGAGATTTCAAAAATAGTTGGAGTGTCCATAAAGACTGTTTATAATGGAAAGAAGAGAATGACTATGAGCAAAACTATTATGAGAAAGTCTGGAAGATACTATTAAAGAAGAATGGGAGAAGTTGCCACCCGAATATTTGAGGAACACTTGCGCAAGTTTCAGGAAGCGTGTGAAGGCAGTTATTGAGAAAGAAGGAGGACACATAGAATAAAAACATTTTCTATTATGTCAATTTTCTTGTGGCAAATAAATTCTCATGACTTTCAATAAACTAATTGGTCATACACTGTCTTTCAATCCCTGCCTCAAAATATTGTAAATTTTGCTTCCCCACCCTGTACATTTAATAACCAAATGATTATGTGAACAGGATGAAGGTGACAGCCAAAGAGGTGTTGAAAGAGTGAAATAACACTCTTAACACTGGGGGTGGCCATAGCTCAGATGGTAGAGCAGGTCGTCCAATAACCAAAGGGTTGGCGGTTTGAATCCTTGCCTCCAGTGCTGCTACTCACACTGGTGTATGAATGTGTATGAATGTGTGGTGGTGGTCGGAGGGGCTGTAGGTGCAGATTGGCAGCCACGCTTCCGTCAGTCTACCCCGGGGCAGCTGTGGCTACAAAATGTAGTTTAGTAGAATGTGTGAGTGAATGAATAATGGATCCTCTGTATGCGCTTTGAGTATGCCTTCATAGAAAAGCGCTATATAAATCTAATCCATCAGCCATTATAACAATAAAGGCAGGATATGTGTATTCACGTCTGGTCTGTGAGTTCAGATTTAGAATCAGCTTTATTGGCCAAGTATGTGAACACAAACAAGGAATTTGGCTTCAGTTTTTCTTAGCTCACGACATTATTCAACATAAACACAAACACACTTAAACATAGGCCTAATATAACTAAACATTCAGTTACAGACAAGGACACCAATGGGTTGAAGAATAGTATAAAATAAATATAAATAAGTAGATGTGTACAGAGATCTGGTCTATTAAAATATATGTTTATGTAAATATTATTTACAGTGAGGATTATGTTGAGTTCTGTTGGGAAAGACCTTAAAGGTTAAGAGTAACATTTTAGAGGATTTAAGCTGACGTAAACACATAAATTTAATATAATACAGATAATAGATTTTTATTAGTGTTAAGAATAACTGTGTTTTAATGACCTTATAATAACAATTTATAGCTACAGTGGGAATGAGTTTTAGTTCACCTTATTTATTCTATAGCTTCTAGTTTCTTCAATCCCAGATGCTTCTGCCTCTGCTTCTTTTTCTGGGTGATGGTGGGTGGAATCCAGCGTTAATATGCATTATCATCCTCTATGTGTGAATGTTGATCAGACTTATTTATCTCCTCAAAAAACAGCTTACATGTTTATCTAGTGGTTTTAGTGACCATTATACAGGACAGTGAGGTGGGTGTGGCTCAGCTGGATGCCACTAAATGTAAGACGTTGAAGCTTAGGGCTTTGCAGTATATCAAAGTAATTCAATTACTTGAGGTTTTGATTCCTAAAAATTGGGGAAAAATTCCTAAATTTTGAAATCAGGATCATTCCTCTGGAGAGCTGTTTTGCTCAACAAAATTTCAAAATACAACCTGTTTGTTTCTTATGTGAATGTGCTTCTTCATATATCAGTTTTGTCTTTTGTTCATGTAGCATAAAAACAACTGAGTAAAATTATAAATTGTTCTTAATATTTTTTTTTAAATTGAGATTTAGCCCATGTTGCCCAACTCTACTCAGAGCTAAACGATCAGAGAAAAACATCAGAGGGGACCCAAAAACCCCCCACAGCTTTACAGGGTTCAAAAAATTACAAGTGAATTGTTTGGATTGAACTGAGAAATAAAAACTGGTGCAATCTCTTTCCTGTCAGGTTCAGACCACCACCATGTGTATCTCTGTCAGTCTGAGTGGTTCTGTGGTTCTCGGCTGCCTCTTCGCTCCCAAGATCCACATCATCCTGTTCCAGCCCCAGAAAAATGTGGCCACACTCAGAGTCACGACGAACCGCTTCAGTGCCACAGTGTCTGCTTCTGCCTCTGCTCCCAGCTCCAGCTACTCAAAAGGTACCAACATTCACTACAGACGTCACTCATTGCTCCAGCATCAGGCTATTCAATGTACAATAAAATGGAAGTGCAGTTTCACTGTTAGTTCACTTGTACATTTCCATGGCTTTATACATCTGTATAGTTTTTGTACATATTCTTGCACATACTCTTATTATTATTATTATATTTGTCATATAATGCTTTTATTATTATACAGTCTTGTCTATCTATATATAATTGTGGAAAAAAATATTAGACCACGCTGTTTTTTCTTAAATTTCTTGTTCATTTTAATGCCTGGTACAACTAAAAGTACACTTGTTTGGACAAATATAATGATAATAAAAAAAATAGCTCATAAGAGTTTAATTTAACCCTTTCATGCATATTGGTCACTACAGTGGACAGTTTATTCAGAGCTGTTCTCTTGTATATTCATGGATTTTGTTGTTTTAGTTCCATATCAGTTGACACAGTGGACGCTTATGCATCATCCCATACGCTGTAATTCATACCATTACTGTAACTTTGCTGTTCTTGATAAACCTGATCTGCCGTAATATGTTTGAGTGGAAATCAATTGTTATTTGTTAGAAAAAAAAGTTGGGTTTTTTTGCATATTATCTCCATGAAAAGAGTAATAACTAGCATTAGAATATGTTAAAATGTGAGAAAACATCAGATTTTATTTCATTGTTTTCATATCACTTTCTGATATTAGGTTTTAAACATGTTTCTTTACTTCAAAAATTAAATACATGGACATTTTTGTAACTCCATGAAAAAAAAAAACTTGATCACATTGTTTTCTTCATGCCTATGGAGGAATAAAAACACTCAAGAAAAAAATCTTAACTAAGGTTCTCATAACTAATGCATGAAAGGGTTAAGAGCTGATATTTAGCCATTTTCCATGTTTTCTTGATAATAACCAAAATCACTTAAGGTCTTACATCAATAGCTATGGCATTGTACTGACAAAAACAGTGCTTTTAGACATTCCATGTTTTCTTTTCTGTCTGTTTTAGTCACATGATACAAACTGGAGTTAGTACTTGATTGCATAACCATTGTTTTTGATGACTTTTGTTGGTCTAATATTTTTTCTGCATCTATCTATCTATCTATCTATCTATCTATCTATCTATCTATCTATCTATCTATCTATCTATCTATCTATCTATCTATCTATCTATCTATCTATCTATCTATCTATCTATCTATCTATCTATCTATCTATCTATCTATCGTCTTTCTAGTAGTTTCTAAAAAACCAAAAGAAAAAAAAAAGACAATCAATATGTTGAACTCCATCAAAAACAAAAAAATAGCACATATAGTACAGCTGCATGTTGTACATTATTTTACATTCAATAGTATATATCAGGAGAACGTAGAGGAAAATAAGAATGGGTTTGGTTTAAAGTTTCTCTCCGCATCTTCTCTGGTTTTACAGTGGCAAAGCAATTAAAATCCAGTCATTACATATGCTTTTTCTATCGTTAGTGACAAGATGTCTTATCTAAAGCTCATTAATAAAGTGGTGACTAATTCACAGAAAAAATAGACAGATACATACAGTACAGACAACAGCATTTACATTTCAGAACTACCAGAACTCAAACAGTCTTCAGTCCAACACTACCAGAATGTTTTAATGTGTGCATCGGAGCTAAAGTAAAAATTAATTAAAATAAGAACTGAGATTTAATTATTGATTTCTAAACCCTTATCAGTGCATAATTGTGGAACCTGTGACTGTCATGTTGCATGATTTTTCTCACATCACTTTATCTTTTGTTCATGATATCACTTCCAAAAGTAAACCAAACCATACATTATGTTACTGGTTTTACTTTCTCAGGATCAGCCTCTAATTACGTGCCAGCAGTTTGTAATGGCCGGGAGGTGGTGGACTCTACAACGTCCTCTTTGTGAAAACAGTTTCCTATCTACGCACAAAAAAAACACCCCATTGTCAGTCGTCCTCCATCTAACAGGGCCGTGTATGACGGAGCCCCCGTGCCATCCAACACGCTGCAGAGAGATAACCCTGACTGGGGAAACTGACTGACAGCGGCAAGGATAACTCTAACTGTGAAAGCTCTAAGATGTTCCTACAGCGAGCAGCGTGTATCAACTGTAAAGCCTTTTTGTATAGATTTAATATGCTGTGATTTCCTCAGTTTACAAATAGATGTGATTAAATGCACCGTGCCTTGTCCTCAGAAGTCTTGTTGTCCAATGGGTGGTTGTGAAGCAATAGTGTTATACAAAACAAAAGGCTGTTCTTATCTTGTCCTTAACAGTGCTGTGATTATATCCAAATGTTTTAGATAATGATGAAAAAAGCTATGAATAATAAATCTAGCCCTTCTGTTAAACAAAATATGTAACTAACCATAGTGAACGTGGTGAAAACTAGGGAACTAGAAAATATACAGTAAAGGACATGTTGATGTTGAATGGAATAATGTGTGTTTCTGTAATTTATGTAAATAAAATGTTTTTTAATATTAAAAGATTCATTAATGCTGCATTTTGGGTCCAATTTCTTGACTAGATTGAAATGCAAGCTGTTAAGAGACAGTAATAGGTCTTGTTCTGAATCCCCAATGTAATAGCTTTCTCAAATTTTTAATCTAAGTGTAGAAAAGGGCACGAGCAGATGTGTAGTGTAGTAATAACATGATTTTAAATGTGCCCTAATAAGATTTATTTGGAGCTCAGGGGTTGTATTCATGAACGTTCTCATAATCCTCTCAGTGAACTACCAACTTTAGATAAAACTTCCCAGAAGGTGTCCTACCTGAGGAGTTATTTTTACTTTATTTATTCTCTGAACAACTCTGAGTAAGGAAGAGACAAAAACTTTTATCTCAGTGAGGAAGTGGGGTCGACCCTGTTTTATGTGTGATCACACCTGAGAGAATCCACCGTGAAATCAACAGGCCTGGTCGCAGAAGTAAAGCAAGACAAGGTACTAGCTTATCGTGAGGTGCATTTCTGTTGAATATACAAAGACTAGAGAAAAAATAGTCACCACCTGCATTCAAGTAAACAAATACCTCAGATCCTTCTATTGGATAATTACAATAATGATTAATGTTTCAGCTGCAACAAGTTCTTAAAAATAGATGCAGTGAGTGGTTTCTCATTTCTTAAACAACCATCAGTTTGATAAAAGATTGGACTGTGTTTCAATGGAAAAAGTCATGTGGTCTCATGAGTCCAAATTGATCCCGTTCCACAGTGATCGACCCGTCAGGATGAGAAGAAAGGGAATTGAAGCGATTACCCATCATGCCTAGTGTCTATCGTACAAGACTGTGGGGGGCTGTGTTATGATCTGGGGTTGACTCGGTTTGTCAGGTCTCGGATGTGTCCACAACATTAGGTCATCTGAACCTGAATATACTGAATGGTCTGAACATCTGTGGATTCCCCGATGACACAGACATATTCAAAGATGACAATACCAGAGATTTATCAGCCTCAAAGTACTTCAATTCATTTTACACTTAGATTGGTCAAGACCTGAAGCCCACCTTTTTTTCTCTTTAACCCCTTCAGCCTCTTAAAACTCACCTTCATACTCAAGTTTTTCACTTCAGGAGCTCCTTAAGGGGTTAAGATGCTTTGTGAATACTTCTAATCTTTACTAGGATGTATTCTTAAAGGGGACCACTTCATATTTTTCCTGTTATTATATTAAATGAAAACTTTTAATTATATATATATATATATATATATATATATATATATATATATATATATATATATATATATATATATATATACATAAAATTGCACTGATATATAAACAAATATCAGATCAGACAAATCTACAGACTAGATGTGGTTTCAAAAGGACATTATAGCTTCCATCCTTATGCCAGTTTACATGAATAATTCAACACAAATGTGTTGGAGGTGAAAAACAGTCACACATCTAGTCTGAAGAGGACACCTGCAGGAAAGTTGAAGAAAGTGCAAAAACTATTTTTTATAATCACATTCATATCCTCCGGGAACTGTCACCTCGATCAGCTCATGTTCCCCTGAAATATATTCGAACTGTGTGGAACCGAGAGATTGATGCACTGTTTGCAAAATGAAATGAGCGACCTGATATTAAACATTGTACGATGAGTTGCTCCAACAACAAAAAATTGTTTAATGAGATCAAATTAACAGCCCTCATCATGTACAAAGTCCAGAATTATCTCTCAGTACAATTTCCTAATATTTTTTTTTACAGATTCCTTTGAATGCAAAATTATATTAAACATTTTTTTTGGTGCAATAAAATGTGAAAACAAGTTCCTCCTCCACAGAGATAAAGGATCCTCCTGTGGAGTTAATCAGTTTTAGATTTGGTGTAGTCCACAGTACAGCCAAAATTTACTGAAGTGAAGCCGTTTAAGAAGTTAAAAAAAAAAAGTGTTTTTCTATTGAAGCTCACACATTCTGCAGACTTTTCAACAAAAAAAAAAAATAAAAATAAAAATAAAAAATCTAAGTTTGTGTTACATAAAGGAGATGAGTCTTAGTCAACTGTGTGCAGTGACTTGTCCAATCTGACTGACCCGTCCTCACCTGTGCCCCAATCACACAAACCTCACACTGCCTGCGCTGCTCTGATCACTGGAGCGGCTAGACCACTGATCAAAAACAAAAGAGAACAGAGTAACCCACAAACATGAGCACCAGCAAGTTATTTACTGTGTTTAGAAAATATGCTTCAATTTCTTACAAGAAAACAATAGCAAAACATGAAACATTTAAATTTTATTAATAAAAAAGGTCTACTGTTCAGATACATTAGCTTCCTCTGAATTAAGCAGCTTCCTCTTGAGAGGAATAATATAGATCCCATTCTTGGCTTCTTTTAGTCTCCACCATCTGCCCAACCTGCAGAGACACAGACAGACACATAGAGGTAACAGATAAACATTGTAAAAACCAATATAAATAACAGCAGTATTTTCACACCCCCATCAAACTACAAATACATGTGATTTTATCTCTTCCACCAGTGCCTCACATTAATTTAAATAAATATGGAAACATGTCTGATTATTCCAACATTGCAGCAATTCTAAAAATGTAAACAAATACTATTTATCTGCACATTAAGTCCTTTACGTGAAGTAGCAAGATAGAGTTCTAAACCAACAGTAAATGCATCTTCATTGCATTTCTGTAAGACTTTGGTGCTATACTGTTGTCTGAAGAACAACATTTGATCAGCCAAAATCAACTATGAACAGACTGGTGATTCCCGTATGCAATACGTTTTAAGTGAACAACATGTTATTTTATTATATTTCATTAAAAATTGTAATATCACAGAAAATAATATGACAGAAGCAAGTGTTAATATATTAACAAACTGAATAATTTTGTTTAAGCTACCTTCAGGCTCCATATCCAGTGATGTGGCTCATTTTAAGTTACCATCAACAGTTTAACTGAAAACAATGAGGCCACACTGGAGCGAAGTGAATCATCCCCCCATATGAGTGATGGATCAACACTGCCATCTAGAGGATGTTTGACTTGAGGATGAACACGCATACTATAAGTTAACAGGATAACCAGATGGTCTCTATGGAAACGTGTCCATTAGTTCAGTTACCTGTGCTCCTGTCCAACACCTGCCACCAAGAACTGGCCTGAGCTGGAAAACTTGAGACTGTTGATAAAACCAGACTGAGACAGAAAGCAAAGAAAGAGACAAAATAGTTTTAAGAAACTGTATGAGCTGCTGCAATCCAAGGTATTGACGTGTACAAGAAAATGGGAACATGTAAATATAATATTTTGATTTTAGAGAGAAGTTAGCAAGTTAAAACTCACCAAAGGCACACTGAAGAGAGGCTCCAGGCCTCTGTAATTGTGCCCACATTTCCACAGTTGGATCTGTGAATTATGGGAACCTGCAGTGAAGACAATACGGTTAAAGTGTGACAATACAGACAGCAAAATATCTTAAAAACAGCTTAGACCAAACATAACTCAATGAACATACTGATGAGTTTGGAGCACTATTAATTTGTTATATTAAATACATTTGCATTCATATGAGATGACTGAAAACTTTTATGAGTGTGTTATTAAAAAGCTGGTAAGGAAGACTCTCACAGCCAGAGGCACCTGAGGCTACGGTATCCGAGTTCTGAAGTGCTGCCACTGAAGCTACCCAATGAGGCTGCTCCAGCCCTGCGTCGCCATGGCAACCGTGAGCCTGCTTCACCGTGCTGAGAGGCTTCTTCTTGTTGACACTCCAAAGAGACACAGAGCTGAGGTCGTTTCAGAAAATTGGGAGTGGGCACAAAAGAGAAACATGAATTAATCTGAGAGAACATTGAGGTCAGTGAACAACTGTGACTCAGACAATACTGTGAACACTACAGCCCATGTCTTACCCATCATCAGCTCCTGTGATCATGTACTCCTCATTTATGAGTTGAATACAATCAATTGATCCTCTGCAGGAAAACAGTGATGACAAATTAGATTAGCAGAGGCTGTATAACATTCACTCTATTAATGTAGCCTTCATCACTCATTTCCTCCACTGAGTTTTAATCTAATAGTACAAAACATTAACTGGTCAAAATGTAAGCCATGCAATAATATCCAGTCATCAGTCCTGGGCTGTAAACACTAGTTATTTGTAGAGGTGCAATGATTCAACTCCTGGACATCCCTTTAACACCTCTGGGTTTCACTAAATCAACTACAATATGGAATATTAAGAGCACCAAAAACACTGTAAAAGATGATTCATTTACTAAATTAACTAAACACAAAAATTACTTTGCTGAGGCTAGCCTACATACAAAGTGAATGTCAAAATAGTTAATTGCAATACAAGTGACTTAAGAACATGGGTGTTTGTATTGTGGTCTCTGTTTCATAACCATCACAGCTCCATGTGTTACATCCTTACAAGCAGCTAAATATAATATTTCACCCCTAAAATACTACAATTACCTTTTTTTTTCAGATGTTATGCCAAGATGTCAGTTATTGTATTCGGGAAATATGAACGGAATTTATTTACAGCCCAGGTTGACATTTAGTTGATATATGTGACCACCAGAGGGAGTAGTGAGTTACTGTGTTGACCTCCCATGGCAATGAAAACTATGAAAATAAACACCAAGGATGAATTCAGTGACAAAAAAAACAACAAAAAACACTGCTTTCATAGACAAAGAATCATCATTCGTTATTGTCATCTTTGTCACTGAACAAAGCAAAAAATAAAAGAATGGAGTTTGATGCTGAAACCGTTTGATCATGAAGCTTATGAAGGGATAACGTTACCATGTCCTGTTATGTTTGTTGAAACTAAACTTTGACAGTTCTGAGCTTGTTTGGATGAATCAGATCCTCAGTGCAGCTATTGACAACACAAACGGTGTGGAAAAACTGAGGCAATTTGTGGGTTTACTGTGGCTGTTTTTCATTAAGCTAAACCAACAGAGCTACAATGTTCACTGTTGGCTGACAGTGCCTGAAGACTATGACAGAGAAGTATAATTTTGACCACCTCTGTTTTTGTTCATTTTTTGATCAAAAACTGATAGTGTAGTAAAGATGTGTGTAAACAATGAACTGGTCACTTTATTCATTCTTGTTTATGCCTGCTGTTGATAGCTTTGAATATAACCAGTCTAAATAAAGAAAGCATGACATCTGTTTTAATTAAGGTTAAAAGATCAATGATGCAACTCTATTTAAGTTCTTTCACTGCTTAGCTCTGGACTCACAATGGCATTCAAACTCACTAGTACAAATATAAAAAAGGAACAGAAGCTCACTCGTGGCCGTGAAACACAAGCTGTGACTCCTCTGCTATCTTCCACACTCTCACAGTGCGATCTCTTCCTCCAGCGGTCACACAGCACTCTCGACTCAGGCTGTCCAGTCCTGTAATGATGTCCTGATGCCCGAAGCTACAGATATTGAAAATCATGGAAAAACATGTGAAGACAAATGCATGACAGGAGCAGAAATGACCTTCAGATCAGCTACTCACAGAGTCTCAACATAAGCATTTTCATCCACGTTCCAGACCTTGACTGAACGATCATGAGAGGCGCTGTACAAATCATGAGTTCCCTTTCTGAATGAAAGACCCTGAAATGGTTAAAAAAAAAAAAAAAAAGAAAAAAAAAAAAACATTTAATATAGCTTACAAGGTGACCTTGGAGATATGTACAACATTCTACTACTATACTGAGAATAGAAGGAAAACGTACAGAAACAGGTCCCTTGTGTCCTGTGAATTTGTATAGATGTTTACATGTTTCAGCTTCCCAAATCATGATCAGCTTGTTCATGTCTCCTGTTGCCTGAAAATATGTCACACCAGATACTACGGTAAATGAACAGTGCTGAAAAAATGGAAAGAAGAATATACTCAGAGTACTACTCACCAAGTATTTTCCATCTGATGATATGGTCATACACAGGATGTGCGCAGTGTGTCCCACATGCCGATCTTCTGTGCCTTTCCTTCCACCGTGTATTGTATGTAGCTTCTTTCCACTCTCAACATCCCCTGAAAGTGTATGAAAAAGCTGCACTAATACAGATCTATAAAATGATCCTCTGGAGAATATTTTAATGTATTTTTAGGGCCCAAATTAAAATGATTGCTTTCTATGACTTCAGTGTATACTAACATTTGATGATTGAGCAGTCTTTGGCAGCAGAAAAGATGCATTTATCATCAGGAGTAATGACCAGACATGTTATTGGAAGTTTGTGTCCTCTTAACACTCGTATCTCTGAGGCATCTGGTGGCAGGATCTAAAATATGGATTTTAAAAAAATAATTTAAAAAAATCAGTGTTTGACGGATGAAAAATGTAATAAATAGTAGCGATTTAAGTCAAGGTAATTATACTTACATCTTTGGCAATAAGTCGCTGAAGCTTTCCTTTTTGTTCAAGCTAAGGGGTTATATAAGCAAAAGGATTAACTACTTTTCCAGTCAAAGAGTATAACAGCCTACAGTCAACCTAAAATTTGCTTCACTTGGCATTTCCAATTAAATATTATGTTGCGAGTGTATAACATCATTAACCACGATCAGTTTCCCCATATTTGGACAAAAGGCTGCTCCTTAAATGAGACATGTAGTGAGAATTTGAACATTTAAAGCAGAGGTTCTTAATACTTTTAAGATACAAGCTATCGTTTGTCACTCCTGAAGTCTGTGACTTTGGTGGTGTTGTCAGACTTTCAAGTGCTGCACTCTGAAAACAAGTCACGAATTGGAAGACTTGGTGGGAAGCCATGGATGACTCCACATTTGTTTCACATTCTAAATAAGCCACAGTGTCTATCTGCTCAGTTAAGCAAAAAAGTGCCGAATTAAAATGTTTTTTCCCCCCTTCTTTCTTTCACCTTATTTTGGCTCAAACTCACACACTATATGTCTTGCATACATATTCAAAGATACATTTTAAGGCAAATCAAATCGTGGGTATAGATTATATAGTGCAAAAACCATGACAAGGTCCAGTTACTATTTTTTTTTTTTTTTTTTAAATTCTCCTCTTCACAAATATCTGGCAGTCCCCAGGTTGAGAACAACTGCTCTACGTGTACTAATGTGTTTGCCACAAATATGACAATACATAAAATGACAACTAATAACCTGCACTGTTTATTCACAACATTTATTCAAGACATGCTTTGCCACAGAGGAGATGCCTTACCACTTGTTCTTGAAGTCTGCCGGCAATCAATTCAGTCTCAAATGACTCGTCCTCTGCCTTCTTTTCCTCTGACAAAGGAAAGTTACAAAATTAATACTGTCCACAACAATGCAGACCAATTTCAGGATCACTGCAGTGGACACAAACTTACCTTCTTCCTTTAATTGTTCAAGGTACTGTTTAGCTAATCTAAGTTTCTTCTCCTGTGGTGTTTCATCATATTCATAATCTACGTTGGTCTGTCTTTTCTTGGGCTCAGCAGAACTGTGCAACAAAAAACATGCATAACAAAAGCATTTTACTTTGGGATAACAAAAGAAGATCATCATAAAATAATTGCTTGTAGCAATAATGGAGACTCACCTCTCTGTCTCTGAGTCGCTGGAAATCTCTTCGTTGTATTTCGAGCTGGGTTTCTTAGCTGGTACTTTGCTCTTACCGGCTGAATCGCCATCGTTCTGCGCTCGAAGGAGAATTATATGAGAACGCACAACTACAAGTGTTTAATGGTGAAATAAAATGATACAACCAGACTGCAGAATTTCCAGTGAGCCCACCTGGTAGTTAGCTAACATTAGCTGTCTTGCTAACAGTTCACCTACCTTTCGTTTTGACACAGCTGTGTTTTTCCCCTTTTTGGCTAATTTAGGGTTTTGCTTTGTCTTTATGAAGAATGACGACGACATGATGAAACGCGGCAAACAGCGTTTCAAAGTAAACGATAATTGTAGATAGTAATTCTCTCTCCACCTCAGAAGCAAATCAACATTGAACCCACATGGGTACACGCCAACCACACTAGGAAATGAAAACGCGTTTGAACTCACACGCTGATTGGTTGATATTCAGTCATACAGCACAATGTCCCGCCTTTTCCATAAATACAACGTTTCTATTGGTTAAATTGAGATTTTGGATTAGCAGGAAATAGTACTGTGGAAAAATACTTCCCTCGGGGAAGAAGTTTAGACAGTTTTGTTCCGCATATAATTGTTAAAAATTTAAATCCAAACACACAACAATCTTTTATACAAGTGCATCACATTTAGTGAAAGGTACGCATAACCGCAGCATTTCACACATATTTAACCCGAAACATTTTGCGCAGGAGTTACCAATTAGCCCTTATTGTAGCAGGATCTATGTACTGTACTACTGCAGTAGTACTACTACTTCCTCTACTACGCAGTATTTCCATTTACTGCGCAGTCTTTGTCCTCAGAGACGGTCGTTACCGTTTTTTTCCTGAGGTCGAGGATATCGGCCAGGTGAGGCTCATCTACAGTGTCTGGCACTGAATATCACATTTATGATGTGCAGAAAGACAGTTTTTATCACTCAGAGGTTCCAGCTGGAGGCTAGTAGGAGGGGTTGTGCAGGCAGGGGGTGGGGAAGCGATGTGTGAAAGAGTTAACTTTTTAGTTTTGCATGAACGAGTTAAAAACAAACGATGTGATCACGTCTGAAAAAGTTTGCCTCATTAAGTTTAGTCTACATATTATACAGAAAAGCAAGGGGATTTAAATCAGTTTCTTAACCTGATCAAACTATAACTGTTTAGATTTTGAGCCCCATGCCACCCAAGAGAGAGGCAGGGACGAATCCAACACCACCCCCAGTTAAGATGATTAAGATCGGTTCAGACACCCAGGAATTTGGATGCGATCCAGCGGAGAATAGGTACAGGTTACCTGAAGAGTCCAGCTACTCACCTTTCCCCAACAATGAGGTGAGACATGGAACCTGTTGTGCCTAAACACAGCACCTCTCAGATGTGTCACTAACAGCAATTGTTTATGTGATTTCTTCCCACTTGGCAGAATGACACGATTGAATTTGATGAAGAAAATGCTGCCAGTCCAGGCATCAGAACAGACACAATCAGTCTCCTCATGAAAATAGAGCAACTGCAGGCACAACTCAAATATGAACGCAGATGTAGGATTTTGGCTGAGAGAGAGCTGAGGGAGCTGAAAGGTGGGTGGAAATATGACAGCATCACCAAGTGTTAGTCTGAAAAATACCTGTCAATCAATCAAAGCCAAGATGGTGTAAAATATTGTGTACAGTCATTTCTGGATCTACATCCTGAGTTGTGTTTCTTAGATTTTGGCATGTACTACACTAAACCTACTGAAATGTCAGCTGTTTTTCCCCAAACCCTACCAATACCAATAGATCTAGTTCCAATACATCGGTTGGTGCAAGTGATAGTTTTTAAAAGCGATTGCCAAAGATCTGAAAACTCCATTGCAACATCATCACATGGCCAAAGACCATAGATTAACTAAGGAACTATTGTGCCATTACTGACTGAAAGCAGCTCTTAAAAACACCACTGGTTCATCCTTTTCCTCTAATCACAGTGTCTGTCTTATAAGGCTACTGTAGAAAACCTTATACTGTAGCAGTAGAGCCACACCGCCACCATTTTGAATTGAAGTGTTGTCAAAGAAGCACCATGGATTCATTTCTTTTCTGCTACTAAGTCCTAGGTTAGCCAGAGACATTCAGTTATTAGAATAGTTGAAAAACAAGTCCAGCCTCTGCCCCTTTGCATAGATCTGCCTAATTTAATGGGTCCATCCTTTGTTCATTCTTTATTTTTTAAACAAGTTCCATGAAAATGTATATATTGTTTTTTATTGTAATAATGCAGATGGACAGGAGTAGTCACATACCCTCCTGGGCAGAGGAAATATATTAAAATTAGTAAATTAAAAAAACAGACTCAGGAACATTAATGAACAGACTGTTTGAACATGGCTAGCTGTTCAGCAAACAAACATTTTACACAGTCTATTATTTTTGGACATATGCATATTTATGCACACATAGTTTCTATCCTGTGTATATTTTGCTCTATTTTTATTGTGCCTTTGTTTTTCAATTTATTGTTGTGTGCCTTCTCTTTGCATCGTGTGGGGCAGTACTCCAATTTCACTGTGCAATGAAAATAAAGATTTATTTTATCTTATATATATATGTTAGGTTTCAGTAATTTCCAAGTCTGAGAACAGCATTGTTCTGTGCTAAATCAGGAAGTAGAGATGATCAGAAAACAAAATTAATGCTCAGCCATATGTGAGTTTTTTTTTTTTCCAATTCCATTTCTGTTTTCTTCATAATTAGCATCACACATCTTAAGAAACCCCATACCTGAAAAGAACTCTGAGTCAGAAAGTTTTGGATTTTGAGGAGATTTCTTGGAGGTGTTTTTATCTGCTATTTGTTTTCCTCATCTGCAAATTCATTATGTACCTGTATCCATCTGGTGTTGGTATTCATGTTGGACATGTATTCTGCAGAGATGAACACTCTCATGATGCAGATGCGGCACACAGCTCATGAACTACGAGTCACTCTGGATCATGTACTCCAAGGAGGCGAGGCGGGGGTTGCAGTACAGAGCTCTCAGGATGAAGTCTCTTTTTTGGCTGAGCCTGAGGCAGAGATGAGAACAGTTCATAACATCCCTGAGGTCAGGGCTCATAATGTCTTCTAAGAACAGATCCTTTTCAGGAGCACTGCTTGATTCACTTAGCTTAAATGTTGTATCTTAAATTAACTAGCCTGTGTGAATGCCTGTGCTTCTGTTTAGATATTTTTAATGGCCATGGTCTATAAGTACTTAAAAACATTATGTATTGGTGGTTTTAGACATTAATGCATCTTAATTCAACATATATTTTTGCCCTCAGGATGATCTCAACTTTCTCTATCTATCGGAACATCTTCGAGTTCCCAAAAATCTTTATGAGCGTATTGCAGAGATTGGAGACTATAAGAAGTACACGTCGGCGCTGCTCATGATACTTTTCGATAGAGAAACTTTGGCCACACATTCTCTGCAAGGCCGGAGGAATACTTTACCCGGAGAAGAGGCCCATAAGCCCCAACTCCCACCTGAGATCTTAAGGAGTATAATCGGTAAGATCTAGAAAATGTTTAATGATATTTACTTTTAAGCACATGCACTGGCTTTGTAACTGCTCATTAGGTTTTGTTTTACAGTGTCTGTTAGCAGTCTACTGTCCACAACTGTGGACAAATAGTCTTGATTTGTTGACTAAATTGTGGCTGCTGTTTGTCAAAGGTCAACGATGGGGGAAAAAAATAAGAGAAAATAATTATTTTTATTAAATTACGTGAATGAGGGTTTTAATCCAGTACATGCACTATTTAAACGTGAGCATAATTTTCATTTATTGATAATCAGATGTAATGATTTGACCAAGTTTCAGTCATATATACAAACATACACTTCTTACAGCTCATATAATACCACCACAGACTTCCATAAATGTATTTATTTATTTATTTCATGAGTACATACACCAATCAGCTGACCGCACACTGATGAGTGAAGTGGTATTAATGTGAATCATTATGTTAACATGGCACCTTTCAAGGAGTGGAGGAGGATTAGGAAACAAGTGACTATTTAGTTCTCGAAGTTGATGTGTAAGAAGCAGCAAAATGGGAAAATGTAAGGGTCTGAGTGACTCGAACAAAGGCCAATCTCCAAAACTGCAGGTGTCGATGAGTGTTCCTGGCATACAGTGACTAGATTGTACCAAAAGTGGTCTAAGAAAGCAAAGATCTCAACTCAGTCAAGCATCTGTGGGAACATAACACCTTTTTTTTTGTGATATATTAATCTTTTTATTAGGACACATTTTCAGTATACATATCCTCTCAGCACAGGTATAAGCATTTCCAATTTTCCAGTTTTCCATAAACCCAACAAACAAAAACTTAAACAAAAAAAAAAAAACAAAGCAAAACAAAAAAAGAGAAAAATAGTACCCCACCCACCCACATTGGTCCACATTCACTTAATTACGAGTGTTATAGCTATTCTGTTCTGTTTTCTATAGATGTTTTATCATAATAAGAGAGGAAAGGTTTTCATGTAATGTAAAATTTCGTGGTTGATCCTCTGAGAGAAAATTTGACCTTTTCCCATTTCAAGAGAGACATTACGTCCGTTATCCAGGCGTGTTCTGCTGGAGGTATAGGCGACATCCAAAGAAGGAGGACGCATCTACGGGCAATTAAAGAAGCAAATGCTAACACAGAACATAACACTTTGATCCTCCACCTAATATTGTGTAGATTCCCCTGTTATCAACAAAAATAGCTCCAGCCCGAGGCCTAGACTTCACCCAACCTTTGCTGTACAGTGGTATCTGGCATTGAGGCAGTAGCAGCACATCCTTTAAGTCAGTGGTTCCCAACCTTTTGTGGCTCATGACCCCATTTTAACATCACAAATTTCTGGCAACCCCAGACATTCAAAACGGAGACTTTTTTTTTTTGTTGCTAAAATTAATTTGTTTTTGACCATGTAATAGTTTGCTATACTATGTTGCGAATAAACGTTAATTTTAGACGACATTTAGTCTATACAATATATATTATTATTGACGGAGGCAGAAAAGCCAGGTGTAGATTACTGCACAAAGTGAGAATTTTATTTTCCTTGGTCAGGATATGTACAGTCAGTCCAGCTTGGAGGCTGACAATTAATACTGAACAAACAAAAACTCAAACTATGAATTATGAAAGAGCTGCAGCATCTGAAACTGACCACAATGAACATTTGACAGATAAACAGTACCACAGTGCTTCAGTTTCAGCTTCACAGTTTGTCATGTCTTTTATGGATTGTGATTGTCTCTCTCAACTCACCATATATTTTTATTAGTATTTTTTTTTTTTTTTTTTTTTTCAACTACTAGAGATTTCAGGCGACCCCATTTGAATTCAAGGCGACCCCACATGGGGTCCCGACCCCAAGGTTGAAAAACACTGCTTTAAGTCCTGGACATTATAACACAGGGACTTCATGGATTTGTTTGTCCCGCAGGTGTCCTGCAGGTGCTTGATTGATTTGTGATCTGATTTTCCTTCCTTAGTCCCCTTTTGGTCAGGGCTAGCCACTGCAGACCAGGATTAGTCAACATGATCTTCAGTTGTGAAGATGCTCTGTTGTAGTCTTTTGGACATCACAGTTTGGATCTTGTCACTCAGATCCTTATGTTGCCTATTTTTGCGCTTCCAACACATTAACTGTGAGGACTAAATATTCACTTACTGTATAATATCTCCCACCCACTAACATGTGCCAGTGTAATACAATAATCAGCATTATTACCACTTTATCTCTCAGTGATCATAAGGTTATGGCCAATCGGTGTAAATTATCACAGATATACACACACACACACACACACGCACAGAGACAGACACACAAACAAGCACAAACCAAGGCAATATCCAAACATAGTCCTCTTCAGGGTTTTTTGTAGCTGAACTCATTCTATAATGTTTTATATTCTCTAAAATGAATGGCTTTCATAATTTTCCAATTTTGCAGTTTGAGCGTCTTCCTCATTAATGATGCAAAAAATGAATTTGCCATTCAGGAAGGAGGTTTTGAAAAATTTGAAATAGACTAATCTTTTAGGAAAAGGCAGTTTAGTGTTTACAGATTTTACAAATCCATCTTTCAGTTTTGTCTAATTTCTTTACAGTATCCAGATGCGGGTCACTCACTGTGTGCTGCACTTTAAACATTGGTCTGAAAAGCTATTGTTGCTATGGAATATTTTTGCCAATAATTTATAATGAATTACATTTATATTTATCTTTACATTCCTTCCATTTTTTCTGAATAAAACATACACAAACCTTTATTCCACTTGTTAAAAATACAATATTTTATTGCAATTCTTCATGACTTGCAGCTCTGATAAGAATATTGTAGCACCCAGACCTTTTATGGATGCTACCTAATCCAAACTGAAGTAAAATCAAAGTGGAAAAAACATGAACTGAATGAATTTTCCCAGCTCTAATGATTATTGCTGGTCCCCTTTGGACTTCTTTACTAATTTGTCTTTAAACCTTTTGGATAAACTTTAAACTTTTCCAAATACAGTCTACTCTCATTAAACCACCCGCCGTTATACCGCCATTTTCGCTCACCGCCGACCAAAACCATTGCACAAAAATCCCCAATGCATTATTCCATTAGCTACCGCCATTTCCGCCTATCGCCATCCGCCAGCCCAGTTCCATGCACAAACAACACTTATACCATTGATTTCCCGACCGTTATACCACCAGTGTGATTGCCATCGAGTACACATAAATTTTAACAATGCACTGAAACAAACGCGCCAGACGCTGATCACGACAAGCTACGAGTAGGTCTACGGAACGGCCACCGTTCATTTATCGCAGAACACTCAGTAGGTCAGGATGTCAGGAAGAGGACGTGGGATTAAGCCAAAGTCTCAAGATGATGGGGTGTCATTTCCCGACACGGTATAATAATGCTTAAAATGTTTCCCCACTTTAAATGATCCCTTACAACATAACAGAATCAAGATTTATTTAGAAACGCAATTAGAACGGGTTAACGGAGGCAGCATAGACATCATATAGTAAAGACATGCACATTATGGACGCAACCCGTTGTAACGCCGTTTTCGCTATACCACCAATTTGGCCGTGAACGGAAGTTGGCGGTATAACGGGAGTAGACTGTATTGTACTCTGATCTGGTTATAATAATGGTCCAAAGTGATGTGCAAATATTTATTTTCTATTAAAAATGTAAACCTTTTGTGGCAGGAACCACAAATTTCAAGAAAATGTAGGAATCCACACGGCAAGCTTGTGGAAAACCCTGTATATGTTTACTAACGGTTTCTTTTTGTCCCTTTTACTTAGTTTCTTTTGTTTTCTGTGTATGTTTTGTTCATTAATTATATGGTTAATATGAAACACTAGGGCAGCAATGTGATTTTACCTTTTAAATACATTTATAAAATATTTTAATATTAAACTTCATATCCCTAATTAATGGAAATAAATGTTTTAATGCAGTTACAGAAATGCTTATTTGTTAACACAAGGCAATATTTTCCAAACATCATCATCATCATCATTTGATTGTAATTCACCACATACATATAGCTTTGAGGTTTAGTGCCAGAAAATGTTGGAGATAATGAAGGATTGAAGGTCAAGGTCACAGTAGAAGCTTCATTATCTTATAAGACTTTGTACACAGGTGTTTTTTGGAGTTGTACCTCAGGTATCTTTGGATGGTTTGTCTTCCTGAATGCAAAATAAAATCTTGTGCGAATGTGCATATATTTACATAATCATGCTGGGTTGGAATTTATCTGCCTTGGCGAGGTTTGCATTCTCCAAGTGCTTCTTTATGAATTTTAATCTTGAAGAAAGATTATAATCTTTTTTTTTTCTTTTTTTTTTTTTTATCTTTCTCCTTTCAGAGCACGTTGCAGCAAAATTTGGCGCTGATAGCAGCCAAATAAAAACAGCAATCAGGACAAAGCTGAATAATGAAGACAAGCTATTAAAGAAGAGATTGGGGTTGACCAAACCTGAAAATAAAGTTGTTAACGATCAAAGCTTTTGCCAAGATGTGTCAATTCTGCCCGAAAATCCAGTGATGGAAAATGAACCTCAGTTATAACATTTCAAATGTTGGGAAACAGTTCACCTATATCTGTTTATCACAAGTTTAATGTCTGATAGTTATGTGACAGACCATCATCTTTTTCCAGATTTAATTTATTCAGTATTGAAATCTAGCGCTCAATTATTTTTTCTAACACTTTTTCAGACTCTACTTTTTTAAACTGTCTTGTCTGTAGGATGTATTCAGTGTGTACTGTAACTTGACCAAACCAGGCTGTAAATCAGCGTTACACAATGTCACATGTGCTAAAACTAAGTGTTCTTATTTGAGTTACTGTAATTGAAGTAGTGCTTGTCTATATCTACTTAACTGGTGTGTGAATTTGGTCTTGGTAAAGCACGTATACTGGCTGATATAGTTAGTTAGCTGGTCTTTGTGTGTGAAAGGAAGCCATTTGAAAAGTGTAAAAAAAAAAATATAGTCGGCATTTCAGCTGTACTCTGCTGTTATGAGAACTTTTACATCACACCATGTGACACTGTGTTCCTTGAAGTTTCAAAAATAATACTGTAATGATTATGAAACATCTCACTTTTTTTGCTGTGTTTTGTTACATAATAATGATAATAATATAATAAAATACACTTTTGAAACCTTTGTACTTGTGCGGTTTTTGACTTGCTTCCCTTACTTAGAGTCATCATCACAATGAGGTGTTGTTTTTCTCCTTTGGTAATTACCACATACTGACTGATGAGTGTGTATTTGTGCGGTGGTAATGTTTTTTGACATTTCATTTTCCTGGGATCACATGTCATATCGGAATTTAGGATAGAAAAAATAATGATTAATATACTTTGTTACAGTCATCCTCGAAATGTGCATTATCTACTTTTTCAAAATAAATGTAAAAATCTACACTCAGTTACTCAGTCAGCATGGAACCTCATGGCCAAGGGCTCTTTAAAGATCTTACGTACAACATAGTTTCCCTTTATAAAGCTGAGTAAGAATACAAGAAGATCAGTACACCTTTGAAACTAAGCTTCAACACTGTGGCCAAAATCATCCAGATTTTTCAAGAATCATATGACAGTGAATCCGAATGACCTAGACATACTTAAGAAAATGACTGCCCATTCTGTTTGCCAAGTTTTCAAGCTGGCTGTTCATGTCAAATGTAAAAGTGCTGTTAGTATTGCTAAAGAAGTCTCCACAACATCTGATCAAACTGAGTGCACAAAATGTATGCTGCACATTCCACCAGGTCAGTTTGTATGTGAGTGCTTCCATGAAACTGGATTCATTCTTAGACGTATTTCCCCCCAGGATGCACCTAATGATGACCTCAGATAAATGAAAAAAAAAGTTACTCTTGCTCTGAGCCATCCCCAAATTAATGAATTTTTAGTAAAATATTGGGGTCAAAAACTGGGACAGGAAAAGTTACCTAGGTGTTAGTGCATTTTATCTGAACCACATGACTTGAAATAGTCATATATACCACTATAAATAAAGACCCTGTGTTAAATTTGACGATCTTAGTGGTTTTTCTTATCCAGACATGTGGGTTTTTCATGAATCAGCAGTCTCATTCCAGGTTTCATGTGTAACCCATTGTGTCCACTTGCGTTACATGCGGAACCTGCCCATTTAAACACATATAAATTGTGAGTGATTTTGCAACAGCGGCCATTTTTGTGAAACACTCTGCCTTGCATAATTACTTCGATTCCCAAAATATACCTGTGAGAGAATAAAAAGATTTTTGAAAAAACTGTATCGCGTAATTTTCGTGTCCTTTGTACCATGTTACATGTGGATTTCTGCAAAAAATAATATAAAAATATATTTTATCTGAAAAATAGTTTCTCTTTTTTCTCAGTAAATATTTATTTTTAAAATAGATACAAAGTGCTTCCAAACTTGTGTCATTACATTAGTCTACATCTGGTTTGAATTTTTAGCCCCTCTGTCCTGTGTTTTTTTTAAGGGACCAGTTTCGTACAATCACCCATGTACATTGTACAAAGCAAAAACACTCACAAACAGGTCGCTTAAGTCTGTATGTCCAAACCAATGACCAGATGAGCAGCCATCATCTTGTGGTCTAATGAATAAAATGAAAGATCAGCTTGACTGGATCTGGTGCAGAATAGGTACAGGCCACCTGAAGAGTCCAGTTAATCATCTTTTCCCAACAATGAGGCAGAGGTGGGTAATCCCAGGTTCATCAGGTCAAAGTCCTGCCATGTATTGGTTCCAACCTGTTCACTGGACCAGCCCATTCTGATGAGCACAACTCTGCATCCAGGTAGATGGGATAATTAGTGGAATTACCTTTGTTAAGTGAACAGGTTGGAACCAATACATGGCAGGATTTTGACTTGATGAACCTGGGATTACCCACCTCTGCAATGAGGTAAAACGTCTAATCTGTTCCTAAACACAGCACCTCTCAGATGTGCCACTAGTGGGAATTATTTATCTGATGTTTGCTCACTTTGCAAAATGAAACCATTGAATTTAATGAAGCAAATGTTACCAGTTAGGGGAGGGGTGTCAAACTCATTTTCTTCCGGGGGCCACATTCAGCCCAGTTTAATCTGAAGTGGGCTGGAACCAGTAAAATGATAGTATGATAGCCAATAAATAATGACAACTCCAAATTGTTTTAGTGCAAAAAATAACATTCAATTATGCCAGTATTTACATTTACAAACTATCCAAACAAAAAGGATGTGAATAACCTGAAAAAAATGAAATTTGTTGAGAAATATAAGTACAATTTTATCAATATTATGCCTTCAACTTATCATTTATACATATGCATTACAGATCAGATCTACAAAGGCACAAAACATTTAGTAACAGACAATACTGTTAAAATTGCGCTTAATTTTCTTTAGACATTTCAGGTTGTTCATATTTGTTCATGTTGTTCACATTTTATTGTTAAAGGATAGTTTGTTCATGTAAACATTTTCATAAATTAATGTTTTTTGCATTAAATCAAAGAGAAAAAGTTGGTATTGTCATTATTTACAGGTCATTATGATATTATTTTTGAGTTTGATGCCCTAACTTGCATTTTGCAAATTCATCCTACGGGCCGATTGAAACCTTTGGCGGGCTGGTTTTGGCCCCCGGGCCGCATGTTTGACACCCGTGAGTTAAGGCCTCAGAACAAACACATCTCATGATCTTAGATTTAGAATTTTGGCTGAGAAAGAGCAGAGAGCCCTCATGTTTTGGTTAAATTCAGGAAGAATAGTATTGTTATTCATTTTGATCCATATTTTGCAGAAATGAAGACTGTCTTGATGCAGATGTGGCACACAACCCAAGAACTATGAGTCACTTCATGAACTCCAAGGAGGCGGGGATTGAACCACAGACCTCTCAGGATGAAATCTCTTTTCTGGCTGAGCCTCAGGCAGAGATTAGACCAGTTGATAACATCCCCAATTCTAAAAACTGATCCATTTTTAGCAGCATTCTAGTTTCAAGTAGATATCAAATCTGTATGGAGGAAAATCTCGTCAACTCAAATCAGCTTTATGTCTGTGCTGTTGTTTCTAGATAAAGATAAAATAAACCAAGTACACAACTAGTAGAAAACTTGTAGTGGTGATTTAACTCATTAATCCATTTAAACTACAACATTTTTTACCCTCATGATGATCACAACCTTCTTTCTCTTTCTGAGAGTCTTTGAGTTCCTGATGATATTTCTGAATGTACTGAAGAGATTGGAAACAATGACCTTCACCAACAGAATTTACCCACAAGTCTCACCTCCATCCTGAGATTTGAAGGAGTATGACTGATAAGGTGCAGTAGATTTTATTCTTATTTTGAACATATAGCTGTATTTTTTCACTGTCTTGCTTAATAAAATGAAATTCCACTTTTTAAAACAGTGTCATGTAACTCTATCTATCTATCTATCTATCTATCTATCTATCTATCTATCTATCTATCTATCTATCTATCTATCTATCTATCTATCTATCTATCTATCTATCTATCTATCTATCTATCTATCCATCCATCCATCCATCCATCCATCCATCCATCCATCCATCCATCCATGTAATAATTTAAAAATGATAATAATATGACAAAGAAGAAGAAGAGGTAGAAGAAATCAAATAACATTTGGTACCATCATGCTGTGTTGTTTTTATTTCCTGCCATTTCTTACAGACATAATGAAGCACAGTATGGTCTCAAAGGAATCTAGTTGTTTTTCTCAGTGATAAACCAACAGATGTCAGCACTGAGCTCTGCTTCATCCCTGTCTATAAGAAGTTTGGGTCCCAAAAGGCTGAGACTGTTTTGGTGTTAAGTTTTCTGTTGGAAAAGTCAGAAGACTGAGGATAACTTCATTCATATAAGAGACATTGCAAATCACAGCTGTGTGTGCAAGGAATTGCTTGACTTCCAGCTAAAATTCAGTGTCTGTATTCTGTCAGAAGCTCTGAGGAGGAGAATAGAGGAACATGTGTAAAGGCAGAAGCACAGAGGACAGTGTGTGACAGTCACTGCCACATACTGACTGATGAGTGTGTGTTTGTGTGTGGTTAATGTTAGTTGCTGCCGTCTGACAGAGTCATCCTCTCTTGAAAGATGTGATTTAAACAATCACCATTAACTGGCTCCTCCCCTCCTCTCCCTCCAGCCAGCTGTGCTGTGTCAGTGGACTCACATCACATCACCTCTGTGTTGGTATCAGTCCTCCATGGAGCCTTCTGCCCAGACAGCACCTCCAAAAAACCTCCAGTTTGCATCAGAAGTTATAAGGCGGTTTAATTTCTGTTAGAGCTCACGTGGATCAGGACTTTTACATCTGGAAGCAACACATGAGCATTGAGTTTGATGCATTTCAAGGATTCAGGAGTGAGGTATCATTTTGAAGTATCTAACCTCAAAGAACCAAAGAGGAGAGAGGCAACTCGGTAAGTGTTTCTTATTCACAAAAAAAGAGTTGTATGTAGTTCAGAGAGTAAAAGACAATCTTACCTGTTGTTATCATAAATAAATTACAAGAATATGCGGGAGCATGCCATGATGTCAGGTTTTTTTTTTAAATAATAGCCAATAAGAGATTATGGGGATTCCTGAAAGTTAGTTTTTAATGCCTTTAAATGTTACCATTTATCAATTAATTCTCTGTTATCTGTGTCAGAAGTTGAAAAAAGGCCCAAGAATAACTAGCGAAAAGTTTTAAGAAAATAATGTTTGGAACGGAAAGAGGTAATGAGAAGAATGGTTTTGGCAACAGAATTCATAACATGAGGACAGGAGATAATAAAAACTATGAAAAAATAAATAAATAAATAAAATGATCATAATTCTGTTTTAGAAAAAAAAACACGGAAGTGAGCAGTGTAGAATTTTGTCATTTGGATGATTAAAAAAAAAAAGACATGAAATGTATTTGTGGAAATTTTGAATGAAGGTGTTGAGACTTCAAGAAGAGACATTATGACAAGGTTTTTAAACTTTCCATACACCTGATTATATGTGTTATATTATAACAGCAGGCCAGTAGATAGAGTCTATTATCTTTTCTATGCTTATTTGCCTTTTATTCACTTAATGTAAAACAAGTGCCAATCACATGCTGTATATACTGTATATTTTGTGTATAAGTATTAAAATTAGCTATTAACATAATTAAAAGGATGGTCAGACAGGACGAGATTAAAGTTTCCCTGGATTAAACACATGCATAATGTTCTCTTCCTTATTTTTAATGTAAAATTATGTGTAAATTATATTTGCCTTCTTGGTAAGTTTGTATTGAAACTCAACTAATGATTCATACTTTTTTTTTTCAATAATTAAACTGTAAATGGAACAATTGGCTGAAAACGATAACCTATTTCTATTGAGTAAAAGCTTTTCTTAAAGAATATGGCATACTGTGTGTTGCACAGCAACTGGAACATTTTATAAATAAAGACAACCTTATATAATATGCAGACGAACATAGACTATATGTACGAGCTTCTTCCATGTGAATAAATCCCATTGCCAGCATAGCATGCCAATAGCATCTACCAGAGGAGATTACAGTGGTGTGTGTGTGTGTGTGTGTGTGGGGGGGGGGATCAGTGGATCACTGGCAGAAAAAAGCAAGCACATGTATTTAGGACACTGCATACACCACAGTCATACATTTGGAACCTGATTATCAGCTGAAGATTGGTAGATACCTTTATGGGAATGCACATAAAAAACAGGACAGAAACAAAAAAAATCAATAAAACCAACAAGAGGATGACTGCACATTGCAATACTGTGTCCCCAGTGTGCAGTATTTAATTAAAATATACGGTAAACAGATTGTGATCAGGACATTTATAGTAAAAGGACATCAGATTGGTTCTGTTCGACAGTATCCAGGGACTGTCCTGGTAAAGGTTCCTTCTCTGATGGTGCACCCTGGGTGACACTGAACACATACTAATCAATGCAGCCAGATCCCTGCAGCTGCTAAAACAAGCACACTCATTATCTTTCATTTCAAAAGGATGGGGACGGATGGAGGAGAGACAGGGTGTCCACCATGAATTATTCCTATTGATGATGTGTCTCCCTCACAGAGAAAATCCCTTTTAAGATTTTCCCACAAATATGAAGAGTTATTGATTAACTTTACATCACCTTGAACATATGTACGCTCTCTTATGACTTGCTGAAGCTGTATCTTTTGAATTATGTGAAGATCTAAACCTTCATTTATAATTTTTTTTTTATTTTTGACATTAGTAAATGAAGACCCTCTTCAGTCATGTTATGAAATATAATGAACATTCAGTAAAATGAGTTTGGCAGTGTAGTGACATCTTCACCTCTATCTCCAACAAAAGATTTGGTATCTTGCCAACATTGTTAATTTCTGAAGGTTATATCCACAGGGCTGTAGATATTTCCTGGGTAGCTTCAGGCTCCCTCATTACACAAGTATCCTGCTGGGTGGTACTGTCTTAAAGTCACATTTCTGGGTTACAGAGAGAAATAAAACTCAAAGTGAAGGAGGAGAAACTTTGAGCATCAAATCAGACAGATAGTTATGATTTATGCAGTGTGACTTAAATGATTAAAAAAAAGCAGAATGAAGATGATTTGACCAGTATATTATTTAACTGTTTTGACTGACTTTCTTTTCTTCAACACAGGAGTTTGTCATTTAATGCCTGAAGGATTCTTTGACCAGTATCTGATGGATCCTTAAAACAATGGAAGACTTTGGACTGCGCATGTGCACTTTTACTATGAATCATGGATGAAAACAGTTCACTTGCGACCCCTGAGTACAATGACAGTGTCACAGTTTGGGCACTGATGCCCTCGGCTCCCAGCAGACACCTGGGCACGCTTCCCAACCCACAGTCCTACTTTAAGGATTTAGCAGGGATATTTTTCATGGTGACCCTGAATGTTCTGGCGCTTCTTGCTAACACTGCGGTCCTGGTGGTTGTCATCAAAGCCCCTCATCTCAGGAAATTTGCCTTTGTGTGCCACCTGTGTGCAGTAGACCTGCTGTGTGCCATCCTGCTCATGCCTCTTGGGATCATTTCCAGTTCTCCGTACTTTGCTGGAGTGGTGTTCACCGTGCTGGAATGTCAGATCTACGTCTTCCTTAATGTAATCCTCATAGCTGCCTCCATCTTCACCATCACAGCCATCAGCGTGGAGCGTTACTATTACATCGTCCACCCCATGCGCTATGAGGTCAAGATGACGCTGAAGCTGACTACGGCCGTGGTGGTGTTGGTGTGGGTGGCGTCTGCAGTGCTGGGCCTGTCCACTGTGTTTGGCTGGCCGTCCTACAGCAGCCTGAGCTCCATCAGTGCTGCACACTGTTCAATGCATTGGAGCCACAGTGACCACAGACGGATTTTCTCTATCTTCTACAGCGTCACCTGCTTCTGCGTGCCGGCTGTGGTCATTTTCGCTGTGTACTGTAACGTCTACA
The DNA here is from genome assembly GCF_902148855.1 of Sphaeramia orbicularis. NCBI lineage: Eukaryota > Metazoa > Chordata > Actinopteri > Kurtiformes > Apogonidae > Sphaeramia > Sphaeramia orbicularis. Next base: position 33,288,581 of record NC_043961.1, on the reverse strand, counting down.
AGGTGGCCCGTGTAGCTGCACGCCAGCATGGACCTCTACCTTCATGGACAAACAGTCAGTTAAAGCACCGCTCTGACTCAATAAACAGCCAGACAACCATCATCACAACCCGTAACGCCCCACACAGGATTGTGCGTGACCGGCCTTTTGGAGGTGGTAAAGCTGCACTCACCCTGGTTGTTATTGTGGGACAGTTTCTGATCTGCTGGCTGCCTTACTTTGCCTTCCACCTCCATCTTACAATTTATACAACGCCCCAAATCCCTGATGACTTGGAGGAAACAGTCACCTGGTTGGCGTATTCCTCCTTTGCTATAAACCCGTTTTTCTACGGGCTTCTTAACCGGCAGATCAGGGAGGAGCTGTGTAAGCTGAGGCGCTGCTACTCAGCCCGGCCGGTGGAACTGGCCGTCTCCAGCCACGAGGGTTCAGGCCATGAGAACTTCCTCCAGTTCCTTCACAGGACCAGCTGTACTGTAGAGACACGTGCAAGCTTCGCCGCATCCAGCCCGAGGAGCACTTTGGATCAAACTGGGCAGACTGGTTATAGGATACCAGGGCAAATCCCAGAGGAGTTCAATTAGATATACTGTACTGCTTTACAAATGAGATGAAGACTGGTTGAATAGAATTCCAAACTATAAGCATCATGTCTGGTAACTGTAATATACAGTGTTCAGTAAACACATCAGGAAGTCAATACCTTTATTAAATGAAACTTGAAACATTTTTCTATGAATCTTAGAGAAAAGTGTCCAATCGCTTTTACAAATAATAAATAACTTTACGTGGACTAAACTACAAATCATTGTGTTGAATTTTCTGAAGTGATACTTTCTTTTTTACTATCTGTTTTTATTTAAACATTCATCAGCTTCAGCACTGTGTCATTCATTCCAACAGAGGAGGCAGAAACTGATGTGTACAGAATCCCCAGGTATTCAACAACAAATTCAGCAGCAATATTCTTTGTACACCCAATTTATGTTCCAAGAATAGGCCTATATGTGGACTTTATTTATTGTGGTCAAAGAAAGACACATTTTCTTCTAAATGTGTTGTTCCTTATTGCTATAAATGTGATAAAATAAACTCTGGTCACCACTTTTTGTGTTTAAGTCATAATAGCTTACAATGTTTTTCTACCCAATGTGTCATTTTCAGACAGTTTAAGAATAATATTATGCCTCTTATCAATGGACTTTGCCTTCACTAATAATTTAGTACTTTCTCATAGCAAATAATTTTTTTCCAACTGTGTGTTCAGTTAATGGGTCAGTCTTTACAGACCAGATCAGACTGCCCTGTAACCATCAGATCAGCCTCTCCGATAAAAGTACATCACCACTCAAAATATCCTTGAGCTCACTTAGTGTAAATCTTTTTAAATGCATATGCCAGATTAATGTTGGAAAATATAAAAGTGAAACTTTGGCATTAACCCATAAAGACACAAACAGCCACCGGCGACTAAAACCATCTACTGATCTAAACTGTTTAATACCTGTTGATCCACTAATCCTGTCAATGCATGTCAATAATTGGTGTAAAATGCAGTTTGTCATCTTTTCATGGTCATCAGATATGACTCATTTGGACGTTCAGAGGCTCTGTAGTTACTATGGAAACTGTCATCTTTTACAACATTGGTTCACCAATAATATTTATTTTATGAACCTTATTTTAGTGGGTCATATGACAGCTGGCCTAGTTTGGTTTTGTAAATTAACATCAACCCATGGAGTTGGATCAATGACAGTGGATAGAGATGCTTATTTTTACATTCAGTTATTGATATCTTTGCTGAAAAAGTCACTTTTTCTTCAGTTTTCTATGTCTCTGATTTAATAACTTTTGAATTTACTCTGAGCTTTTATGAACATTTACATGATCAGTAATTTAAATATAAAAAAAATACCTGATTTACACTGAAAAATGCGAAATACAGAGAATAATATTATACTAAATGGTGATAACTCACTTCCACATCCATTTGGAACCTGCCACAAAAGTCACACTGGGTTTTTATGGGTTAAAGAAGGAGCTAAATGAGGCACTAACAAAATGCTACCGTCATGTGGACTTTGTTTTATTTTTAAACATGATTTTTTTTCCCATTGCAGCTGATTTTCTGCATCCTGTGTGTCCATTTCTGAAAAGCCTATGACTAAGACTGGACCCAGTTCACACAGGGTTATATAAGGAGAAAATGCCATTTCATAACAGCTCAAGTGGTTGTTTAATGTGTACAGTAGCAGATTAAACCAAAGACTTGATATTTCCACATATATCAGCTGTATGAATGAGACCTATTCGCAAAAACACTGTAAACATAGAATTATATGTCTGTATTTTCATTAAGCTCGGATAATCATTAATGTTCTACATGGATTAATGCATGAAGGCAGTTTAATGATAAAATGGTGAGGCTTTTCTGGTGAATATTTTGAGGGTATGTGCAGCTCTTAGAGACAGATTAGACTTAAAGGATCACATCAGACAGACAAGCTGGTGGCAAATTAAAACAGCAAAATGTTCACAAACTCAGCAACACATTAAGAGCCTTGAACAGTAAACAAGTGTGTAAAAATAACAGCTATTAGCATCGCTCACCATGGCAATTCATACATATGCTAATATTATTAACATAATGTACTAAATTGTTGGCATATGGATGTAAAAATAAGAGAACTGTTCCATCTTGTGATCTCTGGCTACAAACACATACGGTACTGTACAGAAATTGCTGCAGATTACCTGTGGAATGTCCTAAAATAGAGTATATGTGCTGTATATGTGGGTCAGTGACAGATAAGGGTTGGCAAGATAAGCAGTTTTACAACATGTACTAAATTGTGAATATCATATTTACTTTGGTTTCATGATATTTAAACAGATTTGATATTTGTAAGAAAATGCACAAATATAAATAATTACCCTATTTTAAACTATCACAAGTGAATATATTTTATGAAGATTATCTCTGCATTTAAACATTTTTTTTTGTATTTCTCTAACATTAAGCAGGCTTTGACATATTAGTTAAACCCAACTTAAACAGATCAAAAGCCTGTACTGATCTGAAATGTTAAATAACTTTAAATGAATAAACCTATTAATACATTGAAATAATTCAGATAAAATACAGTTTTTCACCTTATCAGCAACATCAGATATAACTCTTTTGGATATGCAGAGAAAACACACTGAGTTTTACAAATGGCTGATGTTGTAGACACTTGGTTTTTTTCAGTTAATGGTATATAATGGTATAAATTTTCTCTGTTTTGTTATAATAAACTCAGAGTTTTTATGAACATTTAAAGAATCAATAAATTAAATACAGGAAATTTTAAGATTTTTACTAAGAAATGCAAAATGCAGAGGACAATGAATAAATCACTGGAAAAAGGTTAAATGTCCAGAGAAATGAAGTAAAGTTTCCACAAAAATAGCTATCTTTAAGTTGGGAAAAACTGTTGTTGCATTTTGTTCCATATATATATACATACATACATACATACATACATACATACATACATACATACATATATATATATATATATATATATATATATATATATATATATATATATATATATATACATATGGGTACTTCTACGAAACTGTACCCAGTTTCGTAGAAGTGGCACTTTGCCAGTTTTATATATTCAATAATAAAAGAGAAATTTAGGCATATTTCCCCCAGGATGTACATAATGATGACTTCAAATAAATGCAAAAAATTATGCTCTTGCTCTGAGCCATCCCAAAATTCATGAATTTTTAATAACATACTGGGGCCAAAAATAGGACCAAAATTGGGACATGAAAAAGTACTTAGGTGTCAGTGCATTTGATCTTGAAAACATGGCTTAAACTGGTCTTATATACCACTATAAAGAAAGACACTGTGTTAAATTTGGTGATCCTAGTCGTTTTACTAATCCAGACACGTGGGGTTTTCATGAATCTGCAGTCTCATTCCAGGTTTCGTGCGTAACCCATCGTGTTCACTTGCGAACCTGCCCATTTAAACACAAATAAATCATGAGTGATTTTGCAACAGCAATCATGTTTGTGAAACACTCTGCCTTGCATTATTGGTTTGATTCCCATACAGTAGAGTGTAATTTTCGTGCCCTTTTTGGCATGTTATTTGTGGGGTTTTTTTGTATAAAAAATAATATAAAAAAAATATAAAATGTGTTTGAAAAAAAAGTTTCTCTTTTACCTCAGTAAATATTTATTTTTAAAATAGACCTAAAGTGCTTCCAAACTTGCTTCATAATATTAGTCTACATCTGGTTTGAATTTTTGGCCCCCATGTCTTGTTTTTAGGGACCAGTTTCATAGAAGCACTCATTTTTCATCAAAAATATTAGTTACATCTTTCAACCCTTTTGTTGTTGGAACTGTAGCTCATACAAATACACAGGGATAACCACACACACAGTTTCAGGCGTTCTGTGAACACTTCATCAACAGCTTTGTTTCTAAAACATCTCTAAAGCCCCCAGCACCTAACGCCTAACAGATCCTAATAATTAAACCTTTGTGTGTCTCTCTGCAACTAAATAAATCATTGCTGTTACAAGAAAACAAAATATATGCACAAAATGAATACAATTGAAACACATGGGGGAGTGCCTTTGACCAGGTCCATGTTGTAACAGTGACGACTGGGTCAGAGCATCACCACAACTGCAGGTCTGGTTGGGTGTTCCTGGTCTGCAGCAGTAAGTATGGACCAAAAATGGACTCAGGAAGGACGTCCTAGTTTCAGGTCTGTTGATCACCTGTGGGAGGTGTTGGACAAATAAATCCAATTCATGTAGGTCCACCTCTCTACTTCCTGGACTTTCTAAGATCTGCTGCTAACACCTTGATCCAGATACCACAGCACACCCTCAGAGGTCTGAGTCTAGGCCTTGGTCACAGCTGGTTTTGTGGAAAAAGGGGAACCTACACAATATTAGGTAGGTGGTAATATTGGGAATGAACAACTACCACATCAACTTCAGGGTCAACTTCAGGTGTCAAACATGTGGCCCAGGGGCCAAATCCAGCCTGCCAAAGGGTGGGAGGAATTTGTGAAATGCAAAAATTACACTGAAGATATTAACAATCCTTTTAGTTCAGGTTCCACATTCAGACCAATTCAATCTCAAGTGGGCAGGACCAGTAAAATACTATCATAATAACATAGAAATAATGACAATTCCAATTTTACTCTTTGTAAATGTAAATATTTTCATGTATTTACACTAAAACAAAGTATAATTTTGCAAAAAATGTAAATAACCTGAACAAGTATGAACAACCTGAAATGTCTTATGAGAAATAAGTAAAATTTTAACAATTTTCTGTCTGTTATTAAATGTTTTGTGTATTTGTAGATCAACTGTTATCTGTAAGTTATAATATACATGTGTAAATGATAAACTGAGGCATAATATTGTTAAAATTACACTTATTTTTTCAGTTTGCTCATGTTATTCACATTGTTTGAAAGGATAGTTTGTAGATGTAAACCTTTTCACAATGTAAATTTAGTTTTTTCACTCTAAAACAGAGAAATGTTTGGAGTTGACATTATTTATATATTATTATGTTATTATTTTACTGGTCTGGCCCACTTCCGATCAAATTTAGCTGAATGTGGCCCCTGAACTAAAATGAGTTTGACACCCCTGGTCTACATGTTCAATTGCTGTCTGATATATCAGAGCCACTGACAGGTCCCATTGTAATGAAATAATCAACATTAACTCATAAAGACCCAAACATCCACCGGCCACTAAAATTATTTACTGACATAAAATGTTAAGTAACCACTGATCCACTAATCTTATAAATGCATATAATTAATTGGTATAAAATGCAGTTTGTCATCTTTTCATGGTTGTCAGATATGACCCATTTGGACATTCAAGGGGCTCTGTAGTTACCGTGGAAATACCATCATCTTCTACAACATTGATTCACCAGTAAAACCCATGGAGTTTGATGAATGACAGTGGATGGAGTTACTTGTTTGTTTGTTTTTTTATGTTTAATTAGTGATGTATTGTGTTGAAAAAGTCACTGTTTCCTAATTTTCCTCTGTTTTGATATATTAAGCTTTGAATTTTCTCTGAGCTTTAATGAACATCTGTGTGATCAGTGAATTAAATATAGGAAAAACTATATGATTTATACTGAAAGATGCAAAAGTACGGAAGTACAGGAAGTACGACCATATTAGTCCTGTGCTCAGATCTGTGCAGTGGCTTCCTGTCACTCAGAGAATAGACTTTAAAACAGCTCTGCTCGTTTATAAGTCTCTCCATGGTCCGGCACCAAAGTACATCTGTGACATGTTGGTCCCGTATGAACCATCTCAGACCCTGAGAACCTCAGGAACTGGTCTTCTGCTGGTGCTCAGAGTCAGGACTAAACAGGGTGAAGCTGCATTTCAGTTCTATGCAGCTAAACTCCGGAACAGTCTCCCTGATGATGTGAGAGACCTCTACTCTGACAATGCTTAAGTCCAGGCTGAAAACAGCTGTTCAACTGTGCATAGAACAACTGAAAGGGTTCTGTCTGCACTCTCCGCTTTTACTTTGTTTTAATTATTATTTATGTTTTATTGATTATGTTTTAATTGTAATTGTGTGTTTTTAACCTGTCTCTTTTCCATTTTTGTAAAGCACTGTGAATTGCCCTGTGTATGAATTGTGCTATACAAATAAATCTGCCTTGCCTTGTCAAAACACAGAGGATAATATTATAATACATGGTGAAAAATCACTTAAGAAAGGTGAAATAGAGAGAAAACTGACACAAAAGTAGCACTGGGTCGTTATGGGTTAATATCATTTAGCCTATCAGTGGTCATAATGTATATATACACAGTAACACACTGATCACTGTCATCACTGTAACGTGTGCTTTAAGTGTACAATAGTTTTTGTCATATTTCCACTTCGTTTTCCATTTAAACAAAAGGCTAAAAGCAGAACACCAGACCAGTCTTTTATGTATGACATAGTGCATGTGATAAAATGATATTAAAAGTGGACGGTACGGATGATGAAAATACAGTTCAAAGAGCTGACTGTCTATTTCATCACCCCGTTTCCAAAGTGTGTTTTTGTTTAATGAATATTTGAGCTTGAGCAGTCTTCATAAGTTGCTAATTAAGGTGAAGGACCTCCTTCCTCGGTGGCCTTTATTAAATCAAGACAATCACACGGACTGTCTGTCTCTTTGCAAAGCGTATTCATTGTAGATCAAACAGCCATGTCTCAAATGAGAATCTGTGGCTTGAGCTCAGTCGAGAGTGGTTTGTTATTCATCCGTACTTCATGGTAAATGTACCTTCTGCTGTCTATTTACTTTAAATTTGATGAGGCTCTCTGTTGTTGTGCAGATGGTGATAATGAGAGAACAACACGGAAAAACTCAAAGACAGAAGGTGTGATTGATGGTGCTGTCGGACAGAACGGGCCACGTTATTTCATCAGGCCTTCCTTCAAACAGTGTGAGTTTTCTCAGAACCGCATGCGCTCATTTAACACGACAGCTTTTTATCCATCTTCACAGGCAAACCCTCATGGAGGCAGTGCAGGTACAGGTCACACAAACCAGCTCCAAGTCCAGAGTCACAGTAAGATACAAATGAGCCTATCACGAGCTCTCAACAGACTTTTTTATTTTATTTTGACATGTGCAAGATTTGTTAAGGTACTTTAAGGAACTGACATAAGACTTTGTGATCAGTAGAAAAAGATGGGGTAAGGGGGCAGGAGTATATAAGCTGTACTTCATCCCGCTCCTTTTCAAATGTTTTTTTTTTTTTTTTAAACCCATGAGGACCCAGTGTAACTTTTGTGTCAGTTCTCTCTATTTAACTTTTCCTAAGTGCTTTATCACTGTTTATTCTAAAATTATCCTCTGAATTTTGCATTTTTTCCAGTGAAAATCATATGCTTTCCTATGTCTAATTGACTGATCATGAAGATGTTCATAAAAGCTCAGAGTAAACTTAAAGGTTATTGTATCAAAACAGAAAAAAGTTGAAGAAAAGGTGACTTTTTCTGTAAAATATATCATTAACTGCATATAAATCCAGTGTCTCCATCCACTGTCATTGATCCAACTCCATGGGTGAATCAGTGTTGTAGAAGATGACGATGTTTCCATGGTAACTACGGAGCATCTGAATGTCCAAATGGGTCACATCTGATGACCATGAAAAGGTGACAAACTGCATTTTACACCAATTATTTCATGAATTGATAGGATTTGTGGATCAACAGTTTAGATCAGTAGATGCTTTGGGTTGATGGTGGATGTTTGGGTCTTTATGGGTTAAACTTTTTTCTTTTCTTTTTTTTAATATTCGAAATTAAAAAAAAAAAAAAAATTAAAATTAAATAAACATTAAGTCATAAAGGATTTGGTTGAGCAAGATGACAAACCTTCTTTGATCACAAAAATGCTGTGTAATATACAGCATAATATAGAACTGGGGTGTCAAACATGCGGCCTGGGGGGCAGATGTGGCCTGCCAAAGGGTCCAGTTCGGCCCCTGGGATGTTGTTGCCAAGTGCAAAAAATTCCACAGTTGTGAATTGAATTAAGCAAAAAAAATTTAGCTTGAATTAAGGAAAAAAATCTTGAATTAAGCCCCCCCCAAAAATCTTAATTAAGTAAAAAAAAAATCTTTAATTAAGCCAAAAAAAAAAAAAAATCAATTAAGTACAAAAAAATCTTCCATTAAGCCAAAAAAAAAAATCTCAAATTTAGCAAAAAAAACTTGAATTAAGCCAAAAAAAAAAAAAAAAAAAATCTTCAATTAAGTAAAAAAAATCTTGAATTAAGCCTAAAAAAAAAAAATCTTCAATTAACAACTTCATTTTTTCCCCCCTTTGTTTTAGGGCAAAAAATAACATTAAATTATGAAAATAATTACATTTACAAACTATCCTGTAACACTAAAATGTGAATAACTTGAACAAATATGAAGAACCTGAAATGTCTTAAGAAAATTAAGCACAGTTTTAACAATTTTTCTTCCTGTTCCTCAGTGTTTAGTGTCTTTGTAGATCTGATCCATAATGCACATGGAGAAATGAGAAGTTGAGGAATAATATTGTTAAAATTGCACTAAAATTTTCTTACGTTTTTTTAATTTAAATTTAAATTTTTCTGTTTTGTTTTTTTTTTTTTTTGGATAGTTTATAAAAGTAAGAATTTTCATAGTTTAATGTTTTTTTTTTTACACTAAAACAAAGACAAAAATTTGGAGTTGTCATTATTTACAGTTTATTATGTTATTATTTTTCTGGTCCGGCCCACTTCAGATCAAATTTAGCTGAATATGGCCCCTGAACTAAAATGAGTTTGACACCCCTGATATAGAATCATATTTCTCTGGTTCCTCACTTGACTTGACAACATCCCAATAAAAACAAAAGCATTATATAATTTCACTTTAAATACCCTTACTCTCAAATGTACTGCCAATATCCCATATTAATTTAGTTATATAATCCAACTTGGAAGCAGCAAAAAAAAAAAACAAAAAAAACAAAACAAAATTAAAGCAGAAGAGAAAATGTCAAACAGTAATTATTTGGATCAAATTCTGCTTCCACCTCTTGGAAATGATTCACAGTTAAATCATCAATGGCACATCTGCCACCTGACCTATTATTTAAGGTTTATACAAGGGTTTATTCCTGAGTTGAGAAAACATGCATGATCCAATAAAACATTAAAGCATTTAACACAAGGTATGTTTTCATATTGTAACTGTTTTCCGTCACGCTGACTTTGAAACACAAAAATATAGAAATGTATGTATTCAGAAATTAAAACACAGCGATTATTCTTGTATTTGTGCTGTAATGGCATTAGTTAGACGTGTGTATGTGTGTGTCTGTGTACACTGTTACCTTGACATAACGAATAATCAGTCTGACCTGTTGTACTGAAAACAGCTGGACTGACAGGTGTTTAGCAGGAACACCGTCTGACATCCATCCTGCCCCACATAAGCTGCTGCTGTGGAGAACGGAGGTTACGAGCAGCCCCGGATAAAACCCATGCATTTCCTCTGTTTTCTCCACTTGGTATGTGCATATGTTTAACGCTCATGTATAGGCTTGAATATTCACTTTCAAACTAATTTCTCCTCTGTGCTAAGTGCTGCCTGTGACACATAAATTCGTCTGGTGTATTTTGGCTTCCATTAAAAGCCATATGGAGATTTCACACAGGATTATCCCACATCAAATGGTCTCTGGGAGAGTTCATGAAAAAATGGAAAATGTTGAACCAGCACTGAGTTAGAAAATATCAAAAGAGTACATATTAATCAGACTGAAATAGAGTCTTGCAATGACACAAATAGAGAAACTTTATCTGTTTACATAGTGCTAACCATCAAAAATAAGCCTACTATATTGGAAATATACCATATTTAAAACTTTTTTTTTTTTTTAGCATCGTTGACTTTATTATTGCACATTTGTGCTTTGATGTGCCACTTAAGGACATTCTCCTGTATTAAAGAGACTAGATGTATAATTAAGATACACTTCATTATAATATGATAGAGCTGGAGCCCATTTTTAGAAGAAATGAATGAATTTGTTTGATACTTGGGACTGACTCCAGCACTCCTGTGACCCGCTCGAGGATTAAGCACTTTGGAAAGTGAATGAATGAATGAATGTTTTTATTTATTTATTTTTTATGCGTGTTTAATTATCCCTCTGAGCCTGGTGCTCAAAGGGATTTCGTTAGATTCCATCATAGAAAACAACAGACAAAGGTGGGGTAAAGAAAAACACTACTAAAAAGTACTCTTAATTAACATTTGATGTCATATTAACCCTTTCATGCATGAATTATGAGAACCTTAGTCAATATTTTTTACTTGAGTGATTTTATTCCTCTTTAGGTGTGAAAAAAACAATGCAATTGATTTTTTTTATGAACCTATTTTTCACAGAGTTACAAAAATGTCCACTCAGTTGGACACCATGCATTTCATTTTTGAAGCAAAGAAACATTTATTTAAAACCCATCATTAGAAAGTGATATACTGTATGAAAACTGTGAAATAAAAACATTTTTAATGCCGTTTTCTCACATTTTAGTGTACTCTAATACTAGTTGTTACTCACTTCATGGAGATAATATGCAAAAAACAAAAAAACAAAAAAAAAAAAAACTTTTTGTTTAAGAAAACTGTCACAGCCTAACAAAAATTAGCAATTGACTTACACTAAAACATGTTCGTGCAGATCAGGTTTATCAAGAACAGCAAAGTTACAGTCATGGTATGAACTGCAGTGTTTGGGATGATGCATAAGCGTTCACTGTATTGGCTGATATGGAACTGAAACAACAAAACCCATGAATATACAAGAGAACAGCTGACCACTGTAGTGACCACTATGCATGAAAGGGTTAAAATGAAACTAGAAGCCCATTGAAATCAAAGTTAAAATACACTGAGAAAGTACTTCAAATATGATACAAAGTGTATTTTAAAAAAACATTCAAAAGACACTGAACTTTTCACTATTCTATTCTACTCTATTTTATTCCTCTTTAATTCTGAGACACTCCGCCTCTTTAAGATGCTCTGTTTTTCCTTTATCAGTCATGTTACTGATCTGTTGACAATTAAGAAAACTAATTTCAAACAAAAAGTCCCTCTAGATGTTTTTTTTTTTTTTTTTTTACCATCACTTATTTTTCCAGCCCCTGTCCCAATTTTTTGGGGATGTAGAGATGCCATCAAATTCAAAATTACCTTTTAAAAAAAAAAAAAAAAAAAAAAAAAAAAAGGAATACTTTTTCTCAGTTTAAACATTTGATATGTTTTATATATTCTTGAATAAAATATGGGATTACCAGATTTGCAAGTCATTTCATTCTGCTTTTATTTACATTCTCCAGTGTCCCAACTTGTTATATGTTATATGTCTAAAAGAACACAGAAGAAATACTACTTCTGATTCTGTCCTAAACAAATGGAAAACCCAGCTGTAGTTAATTCTATAGGAATAGTTCTGTCTGAGAGGCTTAACATGACTCAGGATTTTCCAACAGAAAACCACAGATAACAGTAAATTGTGGACACCCTCTAAACCCACTCACACTCTCCAGTGACCTCACCTGCGTGGACACAAACAAACCCCATCTGGCGAGGTGTGCAGGCCATTAGCATACCGTGGTCTCCTGTACTGACACAGGAAGCTCTCTGCCATCAATGCACTGTGTTCTCACTCCATCAGAAATTATCATTACCATAGAAACTGTACAGTAGTCACTTATTCAGGGAGCAGCACGGGCTGTTATGTAAGTCACCTTTCAGAAATAGAAAACCCACTGCCATGTCCATTCAGACAGAGTTTGTTTGAGTCTCTTAATATAATTTTCCAGCTGTGTACATGTCAAAGTTCTGGATTCATTCTCTTCAGATGTACTCTATCAACTCAATTCAATTCAATTCAACACACTTTATTTATCCTTAAGGGTAAAAAGGGCATGAAAGTAGCTTTAAAAGAGACTTTAAAAAGAGACAGTACAGGGTCACCACACACAAGGACAAGAAAACACACACACTGGGTATGTGAGTGAACATCAACCGCACTGACCACACATTCAGACATGAAATAAATCTATTCTTAATGGATTTCCTGGATGATTTTTTCCAAAACACACCATCAGCAAGGATGAAACGTTAACACAGGGATTAAAGCAAAAAATTTTTCATCTGATTGAAAATTTTCTTCTGGTCAAAATCATTGGCCACTATTAAAAATGATGCAATACAATACTACTATAGTGTACAAGTTTATATAGTCAAATTTGGCAATACTGTAAAACACACTAAATGGGAGAGTGTACAGGTGTAGAAGATTAGTAACATGGGTAGAAAAAATGTCATGAGTGGTACTGGTGGGGGGTCTGGGGGTCCTCCCCCAGAAAATTTTTAAAGCTTCAGGTCAATTTTGGTGCTCTCTGGTTAATTTTAAAGGGTATGAAAACCTTTGAAGCAAGTGAAAATAACTAGAAGAAAACCTAACTGCAAAAAAATGAGTGAAAAACTTTTTATTTAACAATTTAGGAACTCCTAAAACATAACTCCAACAGCACAAGAATTTTGGGGAAAATGTGTAAATGTAACCCTAACCAACTAATCTTCAGCTTCTCAGATTGATGGCGGATCAGGACTTTTTTTTTTTTTTTTTTACCACTGGAACCATACAGAATTTTCTTGTGGCAAACTACGCACATGCACGCACCATGATCTAATTGGAGTTCCATCGTCTCCCTTCTCATCAAGCCACGCCCACCTCCATCTATTTTTCACGCATCTCTCAATAGTTCCCACTTCAGCACCTTCCTCTACAAACGTGTCCATGATGTTGTATATGCTAGCCAAAATAATCTGTACGTCATCAAACCTGCGTCCACAACCCCCTCCCGCCAATATCATGTTCTCTTCTGATTGGAAGAAATTACGTCAACTGAAACAGAAATTATATTCCGTTACAGATACTCTCTGAGGGTATTTAAAATACAGTGGCTTTGCAAATACCAAGGGTGTTACTCATTCATTCAATTTTATCTTCGTACTGTACCACACAGATAGAAATAAGATGCTAAACGGGTCAAAATAAAGCACTTATGCAGTCGGGCGCGTAACCGCGTAAGGCCGCGGCGCGCACAGCCGCACGCACGGGAAGGGCGCATACACACAAACACACACACTAGTCATATACCGGCAAGAGGAGATAAACTATGAACCCAAACATGAAGGTCCATGCAGATCAGTTCTGTCTTCTTCCCTTTTCGCTGTGGTTCTTTCATAATGAAAGCTACTTGTTAGCACTAAACTACAGTTAGGCTGGAGGCTGAACTTCGGTAAAGCTGAACTTGTCCATGTGTTTCTGAGGCACAGAATGAGCAGCGTTTCCTTCCAAACATAAATAGTCATCAATCTCTCCTCCCGACATAAAAATAAAGAAGTCATCTTATTATCATCACTGTTAAACCTATCAGCCCCCTGTGCCTGTGTTAAACACCTGCAGACCCAGGACAGGATCGCGGTGCCGACTGGACTCCGGGAAACACGTGGGGAAGTTACTTCAATATGACTTTTTTCCCCCCTCAGTTTTTCCATTTGACGGAAATCCGTCGTGGTGACGGAGAACTTTAATCCCTGCGTTAACAATAACAACAAAATTATCACCTAATAACATGATAAATACCTCAACATTTATCCAAACTGCAATACACTGTAAAATATATGGCATTTGCAACTAGTGACACATACTGGGTAGATTTAAAATGGTAAAATATTCCTGAAAATGTATTTTTTAAAAAGAGAATCAAATGACATCAATACAACCTTAATATTTAACTTAACTAAAATTAACTTCCCAGCAAAAGCAGGCCAAATTTAATCAGATTTAGTATTGAGTCATTTGTTTGCCACAGTTAATGTCCATTTATTTCTCTTTACACAGTGACATAACTCACGGATTTGCATAACTGTATGTAAACCATTTGACAGGCAATGTATTTGTAGAAATAACACATTTAATCGTTGAAGTGTCATTAAACTTACATATTTCTCTATAAGTTTCAAAAAAGGTAACAAAACCATAGAAAATATTGAAATCGCTGCCTCTACAATGAGTAAAATAAGACAAGTTTCTTAAGTGTCAATGTTCTACAGTCAACTCAATATTCTGTGGTTATTCTTTTTCTAATGTATGTCAATAAATGATATAAATATGAGTAATTTAACTTAATAGTCCCTACAACTACATTTTGTCTGTTTCATCCAGTAAATATATTGATATATTAAATATTGATTCCCCTAATCTCATTCTTACAGTGTTTATGTGATATAGTTTTTAGTCTTGTATTTGCATAAAACAGGAACTTAAGGAAAGGAGGTAACTGTACATTTTACATTATTCTATCACAGTGTGTTTGCTGCCCGCTGAAGATGAAAGTAATATTTTAACATGACATGTCGAACATATGAAGGGCTGATAAGATTTAACTCCAGATTGATAGATGGACTATTAATAGCAGTGAGAATGACAAGTTAATGGGTCCGAAGGTTGAAACAGGTGAAAGGGTTTTCCTTAAAAGCATGTTGTGAAACCAGAATGAGTGCAGAGACAGGGGAATGCTCTTCACAGGAGGATGGTGTAATAGCACACAGTGTACCTGCTCTCGCGCCTGCATTGTGATTTATAATATTGATTAAGAGGAAAGAGCAGCAGGGATGGAATACACCCTCAGAGCTGAAGTGTTTTCCACAGACTCTCCTTGCTCACAATGTCCAAAATAAGCACTAATATTGTTACAGTTTGTGAAAATAATCTTCCTATATTTTGGGTTCTAGTGTGTTATTATTGAGTTTCAAGTTGTGGAGTGAAATAAATAATACACTAATATTTGTATTCTTGTTTCAGAACTAAATATAGGAAGAATGTTCTTTTCTGCTATTCTGGGGAGGTGGTAGGAAGTAGAGAATTGAGAAGGTGGTGAGAAACACAAGGGAGATAGGTGAGAGTGTGTTTGACGTACTATAAAACACGTTTTTAATGAGGCTGTGAGAAAATTAACACTACACTCAACTAATATTATTCTTCGATTTGATTTTTTGAGTCTAATGACTATTATTTACCAGTAATTTATAATAATAATAATAATAATAATAATAATAATGATAACAACAAGAATAACAGAAATGATGGCATTTTATGTTGCTTTTTTTTTTTTGAGTGAAAAAAGTTTGGCATTCTAAGACATAGATTAATTACAGAAGATGATCCTCATTCTGAATACTTTGATATGTAAGTTTATATTAATGTGCAGTAAATAGATGCAATTTTCATTATAGACCAGAAGACGGCAGTATAGTCCTTCAATTAAATCACTTTCTCACCATTTCTTTTTCAGTGTAACTAAAATATCATGAAAGACTATCAGAAATAATATGTATTGGGACGTTTTTTTGTTCACTCTTATTGTTCATATTATATATTTTTCATTTCCTCAAAATGTGTACGTTCTACTTCCTACTTTAAGTGCTGAAATTAGGAGTTTGTCATATATGTCCACAGTACAGTTCACAATTTTCTTGTACATGTTGCATTTTTTTTTTCAGTGGTTCATTTGGCAATTTTGAACACAATTTTATTAGAACCGTGGCTCTGCAACCTAAACCTTTCTATCACAAGAAACAATTTTGCTATTATTACTATAATTTATTTATTGTTTTTCTTACCTCTAAATTAGACTACTTGGTAGTTTTGTTTTTTTTTAGCTGGCAATAGTATGTTTATGATTTATTACTGCATCAGCAGATAGGCCTATACATGTTCCAACTGCATGTTAAGAAGATTATCAAGAACGTGTTATCAAGAACCTTTTGCTATTTTACAAAATTTAGGTTAGGAATTGAGCTAAACGTTTTCATCTGTTGCTTGTATCACTAGTATATGAGAAAATGAGTGGGTTAGACCAGTTGGACCACTGTCAAGGATTAGCATCAGTTTGAAGTGTTCATAAATCATTAAAAGTATGACTCTAATCAAATGTAGGTTAATCTCTGTGGCTCTAAATTGGCATAGATAAGAGACCCCTCGATTGTAACCGGTTACGTGAATACACTGGTATCTCACTTCATGTTTGCTACTTTTTAACATATTCAATACAATTTGTTAACAGGGAGCACTGATCTATTTACTGAAAAAAACCCACATAATTTAAAAACAGTATTTTTATTTTGGCATACTATTATGTAGTACATGCTTTTGCCATATAATGGTCATTCAACCTACATATATAGAAATTAAGCTTAAGTTTTTGGGGTCAACTTCCTGTTTAGTGCAGACCATAACCCCATGTGATGGTTCATAAATTACATTATGTGATGTTGGATATACAGCAAGGTCTCAGCACTAATTGCTTTGACTTAAAGGGGTCATATTTGGCTTAACTCAATTTTATTAGTCTTTGGTTCATTTATTTGGGTATTTGGACCTAATAGTTCAAAAAGTTTGAATTTGAACCCTCCAGGTGCTGCAAAGCTATCTTTATATTTATTTTGGCCAAAATCGAGTGGATTTCTTCAACCCATTTTATTTCCTTCTTAATTTATTACATCTATAACTAGTTATGTCACAACATTTGCACATATAAGGTCAAGACTTCCGATAAACATTTCTTCGAGTACGACATAACTTTATCAGCGGCAGCGGTTGTAGTAAAAACCGAAAATATGTCCAAAGTTCCAACTTTGTTGGTTGTATTATCGAACACAAGTGGCTGAACGGGACAAGGCAGCATAGTCTACAACCCGGAGGGGGTGGGGGGTGAAGTGGCTCATTTGCATTTAAAGGGCCAGCGCTCAAAATTACCTTTCTGGTGTCATTACTCAGAAATAGGGTTGAAGATGGACATGTGGAGTTGAATTAATGTAGAATTCAGACCCAAATATAGCATTTACAGTTTATGAAGACTACAGGAAAATGTTTTAAAATGCATAATACCATTTAAAAAAGCAAAAGATCACTCCTTTAAACTTACAGCAGAAGTACAATGCTGTTTTTACAAACTCTCCCAATAAACCTGAATTCACTGCAGACCTGTTACGTCTCATTGTTACTGTATTATGCTGCACTGTCTACATTCATGGTCACTTTTGTCAGATCTGTCTGATGTTGTCTGTATCTGCGTGTGATTGCATTCCCACCAGGGTGTATCAGTGTATACAGAGCCATCTCCATGTTAACAGTATTTATAACCCCTACCCCTCCTGTCCTCCCACAGCACAGGAAAATGATCTTGACTTGAAAGACCATCTGCAAATACCATCCAGGGCACTGTAACTTTCCCAATATAACCTCAGTGCACACAACCAGCCGAGGGGTCGCTCTGAGATCCAGCCACTCTGCTCCCAGGACTGGGTTTTCTTCACGTTTAGATAGACACTATGATGAGAGGGGAAGATTCAGAGGAGGTAGAGATCGACCTGGAGGACTCCAGTGACCCTGAAGAGTCTGATAATGGGGAGGATCCTCACACGCTGTGGAAGGCCCCTCCTGTTGTGGAAGAAGAGGAAAACATTCACACATCTACGCTCGTGGAAATCAGTGATACAAAACCTCTGCTCAATGTCAGAGATCCTCGAGGTATCAATGACTGCCTCAAGGTATTGCATTTTTATGCAACTTAAAACCTTTAAGGAAATGTTTTATACTGTCGATTTACTTAAAATAATCAGTGGTAATGGCTCCAAGTTGGGGTTAGCAGTAAGGCTAACCTCTTCAATCACAGTGTATCTAGTTTTACATCATGTGAACAACATACCATGATACTAACAACTGTTCTGTAAATTAACAAAATTAACCATTCTCTACCTCAGCACATTTGATTATTTTCTGTTTTTTTATTACTCCACCCCCCGGAAGGGAGGCACGGAATATTGTTTTTGGTTCAGTTTGGGTTTTTTTTTGTTAACACTCTAGCAGCTAAATTATTGGTTGAATTCATATCAAATTGAGTTTATAGATTGCCACTGACCCAGAACAGATCTGATTACATTTTGGAAAGAGTAGGTCAAAGTTAAAATTTTTTTTTAAATCTTTTTTTTCTTCATTTACTTATAATGGGCGAAATTTCAAATGTCTGTAGCAGCAAAACTATTGGTTGAATTCATGCCAAATCGGCTTTACAGATTGCCAGTGACCCAGAATAGATGTCATTGCATTTTGGAAAAAGTACGTAAAACTCAAAATTTTTTATGGATTTTTTTTTTTACATCTTTTTTTCTCCCATTTATTTATAATGGGCGAAATTTCAAATGTCTATAAAAACATAAATTTTGTTTCAATGGATTCTATGCACAACCCCACTACTTCCAGAACTTCAGGTGGGTCCTTTATTTCCTGTCTTTCATTACTGGACACACTAATTAATCCAGGTGTCTGCTACTTCTTGTGACTGCTGAATAATTAGGCACACTGGATTAATTAGTGTGTCCAATAATGAAAGACAGGAAATAAAGGACCCACCTGAAGTCCAGGAAGTAGTGGGGCAGTGCATTGAACCCATTTACTTCAACCTTGGCACATATATAGAGGCAATTTATATGCTGACAACACATGCAGACATGATGACATCAGCTAGATCGATGCCAAAATAAGTTACAATACGTGCGAGGGGCGGGGTTTGTTGTACCTGCAACCATTTGTTTTACTTTACTTTCTTCTGTGTTTTTTGTCATGTTTTCATACAAATATATTTGTGTGAAAGAGCAAATATTTCTATAAAGAGTTTTACAAAATAATATTAACAATACAGAATGAATCAATAATAATAATGAATATTGGATTAGATTTTTTTAGCGCTTTTCAAGGCACCCAAAGCACTTTACATCATTATTACTATTATTATCAGACATATTTCTATACTGACAGCTCCTACTGTATATTGTGATACTGCATGGCTCTAACTCAACGTCACCTGTCTTCTTGTCTCATCAGGTGACGTTTGAGGATGTAATTGCTGAGCCGGTGTCGGTTCGCAGTGGTGACAGAGTGTGGATCTGGAGCAACGCCCTGTTTGAGGTGTGCAGGGTTTGGATCTACAGGATAGTGACAGTGCTTCTGGCCATTCCCTTTTCAGTTCTCTCGGGTCTCCTGTTCGGCTTCCTCAGCTGCTTCCACATCTGGTATGTTTAGTTCAGATTATTTAGAATGAAACATATGGTAGTGTTATCTATCCATGTACAAGTACACAGTTTATTCTGACTTTTCAGGCATCAGTTGCCTCATTTTATGTCCAGACTTTGTTGCATATCATGACTCTTCTTTGTCGATGTATCTCCACTGTTAGCTGTCAGACAAGTACACAGTAGTCTCTTCCACCAGGGACTCAGATTATGCTGCCTAAACTTTAAATGACACCTCATTATTTCTGATGAGACAGGAGGATATAGCACAAAAATCTGGACCCCATGCATAAACAAGTAGTAAAGTATTCTGGAGTAACTATTACGTAACAGAGATATTGTAACATTATCTTAGCTCAAAGAAAGGAACAGACAATGAGTGTAAATACTAAATCTGCAATTAGTCATCAAAATTTGAGGTCATATATGGTGAATTTACAAATTAAATACAAATATTCTCTCAGTTCTGTACCATCAGTAAAAGATTGATGATATTGATATTCTCGTGCAACATATGCATGATTTTTTTCAAAGCAACAAGAAAAAATAACACTAAACTCTTAACAGTTTCAACATATCATACCCTGGATGTGTTTCAAGGGGCATTATCTAAACATCCAGTTTTGACCTCAACAATACAGTGCACATGGGTTTGGAGAATGGTACAATACTTTGGTAATTGACTTAAGAGTGATTCTTAATGCAATACATCACAACTACATGGGGTGTCCAAAGACTTCTGTAACAATTTCTATTGTTGAAGAGTCTTCTAATGTAATTTTAATTAAACTCTTGAATTATTGTCTTCAAGTTGACAGATTTCAAGTTACAGGTCAGGACAGACATAGACACACCTGCATGTAAAACCTACGTGGATTAAAGGTCCCGTATTATGCTATTTTTCAGTCACGTCATATAGGTCTCAGAAGCCCAAAAACATAGTATTTAAGTTTGTTCGCCCCAAAATCATCCTTTTTTCGGAGTTTCAGCGGTAGAAAAAGTCCCTCTCACCAGCCCTCCTCAGAACAGGCCGTTTCTGGGCCTGCTTCCAGGTATGCAAATGAACGCATCTGTCCACGCCCACTCCCCCTCCCCTCTCTGGGACAGGACGCGGCTTCCGCTAGCGGTACTACGCGCTAATGTTGACTGTGAAGCCATGGCTCTCTCGTCTACAATACACATGTCTCAGACAGAACGTCTTTCCAAACACTGGCTTTCTTTGCCTTGAGGCGTGATTGAGCCCCGACGGAAAACGGCGGTGTTGTGTCGGGTTCGTGGACCTGACACGGAAAGACGCCTGCCGCCACTAATGCAGGCAGCTACAAACAAGCTTGATGCTAACTATACTGATGCCAACCACAAAAGGCCCATGTTCAAAGTAGTTCTGTTGAATGTCTCTCAATATTATCAGCTCTTGCATGTTAACGGGGACGCAAACGTTAGCAGCAGTAACCGAGCTATGTTAGCTGCCATGCTAACGTTAGACGTACACATCAACAACCACCAGCTTATCCGTAATGTAGGGTTATGCAGTAAAGATACAAAAAAAAAAAAAAAAAAAAATGATAAGAACTTACATCTCCTACACTTCTACTTGGGTCATGAAGCGTTGGTACTGCGTCCTTCTTGATTTCGGAGTCTTTGTGCTAAGCCGGAGCTGTATGGGCCCATGTTCGAAAAACACTCGTCCGTGAAATGCCGGGCACACACATACAAGCGTTTGGGAATGTTGTTTGGTACATGACCGTCAAAGATATAATCCAGCCACTTTTTTCGGAGAGGCTCGGAAGTGGGGAGCAAAAATAAACTTTCGTGTTGGTGTGTGCAGCCAACAACACCACAACTTGCGTGTCTCGCCTTCCCCTTGTTTGTTGTCCAAGAAGTACTTTGACAGGGCGGGGCTCGCTTTGCCAGGGTGGGGGCACAGTCAGGGGGAGGAGTTAAATCCGTTTATGTCGTCATAAGCGG
This sequence comes from Sphaeramia orbicularis, assembly GCF_902148855.1. NCBI lineage: Eukaryota > Metazoa > Chordata > Actinopteri > Kurtiformes > Apogonidae > Sphaeramia > Sphaeramia orbicularis. Next base: position 33,266,842 of record NC_043961.1, on the reverse strand, counting down.
ACCCAACTCAAACTCGGCCGTTTGAGCAGGCATTTTCACTAAATGTGGTGTTGCAAGGCAGGGAGGAAACAGACAGTTTTCAAATTTGAACCTCATAATGAGGCTACTGCAACACACGCTACTGTAAGAAAACTTTCACAAAGTGAGATTTGCATAATACGGGACCTTTAATGCTACTTCAATTATAGTTTCTGATCAAAATCTCATTGTTTACTTGTTACACTTTTACAGTATTAGAGTAAGTGTATAACACACAACATGATAACAACTCACATATTTACAGTGTTGGGCAAATTACTTTTAAAAAGTAATTAATCATAGTTACTAGTTACTTTCCCAAAAAGAGTAATTGAATTAGTAACGGAAATACTCCTTCGTGAATGTAATTACTTACCAGGGAAAGTAATTACTGAATTTTTGAAAAACCTTCAAATATGTAAAAGGAGACTGATTTTTGAGCGTGTTTCACGGGCCAGTTACATAGAGTACAACAGCAGACAGGTACTTCATAGCATGACTTTGGTGAGGCTGGTGTCCACTAGGACCTGGCTTTTCCACCACAGAAGTGCATATCTGCATTCATTGGAAGAAGATGCTCCTCCAGTTAATCCCACATCTCCACTTTTTTCAGTCACTCCTCCCTGATACAGCAGTAAACATCTCCAGTTCAGTCAGCTGGACTGACTGATAACTCCTCCCCTAAATTAGCTGCACACGTGGCTGCATTCAAGTGAATGTGGTGTGCTGCGGACAACTCAAACTCGGACATGTCATTAGTTGTTCAGGTGAAGGCAGCGTGAACTCAGACTCATGGTGCACACAGGTGTAGCATGAAGGCAGTGTGGGCAATCTGAATATAAGAACGGCTCGTAAACAAACGGCTTGCAACGAATCGGTTCTTATCATTCACTGAACAGAGCCGTTCTAAAAACTCGACTCGTCCGCGAATGTCACACCTCTCGTGCCTGGCTGAGTGAGCCAGGACGGATAACAGCTGTTAGATATCAGTGCATAGTAACGCACCACATTTCACTGCCGGTAAAGGTATTGTAACGTTTCAAATAGTAATTCATTAGATTACCCGTTACTGGAAAACAATAATGGCGTTAGTAATGCCGTTATTTTTAACGCCGTTATTCCCAACACTGCATATTAATCAGTGATTGTATGGACTTCCTCACAGTCAAGAAGAAATAGCAATTCATATTATTCATTTGTGAAGCTGAATTTTCGTGAATTACATCAACTCGTGTCTTATCCAAATCAAGAGTCCAGTAATTGTTTAACCTAATATGTTTGCAGATTTGGTTTTAGGTACTATGTTCCTGTTTCCAAATCTTTGTCTCTACCTAAAACTCAAAAACAAGCACATTTTGACTCAAACAAAAAACTTAACACAAAGTTTACTATATTTTATACCTGCTAGGAAATAGTCCAGAACCAAATCTGGATAATATAAATCTAAGACAGCACGACTGATAAGAATTAAATACTGGTCCAACAGCTCATCCATTATGTAATACATTAAATTAAATGCTGTATATGTGTCATGTATGGTGCCCATAGCCTTTCATCTTAAGTAATATTGTTATTCTGATGATGATGATGTGCTGCCACCCTATGCACAGGACAAGGTGTGTGTAATGGGAGTCACGGCCCTGTGGCTTATAAACCACAGTCAGTTCTAGTTTATTTGGCTTTATGTGTCAAAATGTACAACCAGTGACACTAATGTGTTGAGCATTGTTGGAACAAAAAATAGCCTTGTTGCATTGAGTAAATCAACACTCTAAGAATATGAAATTGATATATAAGTTTTATTACACCGGGAAAAGTTATTTTTATTAAAGGGTATTGTATTTATTCTTTGTGTGAAGATACAGTTAAGACAAAGAGTTCATATAGTAGATACAGGTTAAAGGTTACAGGTTTAAAACTGGGGATTGCCTTGTACTAAACAACTAATAGTTAGAAAATGGAACCAAAGTTGCACATACCAGGAAAAAAATACTTAAAAAAAACAGCTGTTTATGTAATGAAATGACCCCAGTGTGAGCCATTTGTTGTATCCCCTCATGTTCTTTCTGTGTATTTGTATGACAGGATGGTCAGCCCTTGTATCCAGTGTGTCCTGATTGGTACACGTTGGCTACAGAGCCTTTGGACCATCGTGCTGGATGTCATTGTGCATCCGTTCTTCAAGAGCACTGGTCGATGCTGTGGAGGTTTCAGCGTTCACCTGGCCAAAGAGTGATACTCATATGTGAGAAGCTCATTCAGAGTGGGGTTGTGTATCACAGGCCCACTTCTGCTCTAGGAGACTGAACCGATGAAGTGGGAAATCATTTTCACTTTTCATTCAAAACTAAAATGTTTTTCAATGTTTTTTTCCACAAAGTTGGAACATATGCTCAAGGTCAAGGTTGTGTTGTATCACTACAAAAGTTTATGATGCTGACAGAAGGTGTTTTTTAACTGATTCTTCAGAGTGTGAAATGACTGACTTCTTAATAAATTACATTATGATGACCTTTTTAAAAGATACGACAGTCATGAAAGTGACCCCTAATTAGAGGTAGACCAATATATAGGATGACGGTATATTGATTTTTTTTTCAATATTGGCCACCTGCCTTGATTTTTTTTTTTTTGTTTTTGAAAGCTGACATTTGATCAGTAGTAAAATGTTATAACATATTTAATCAGGCACCTGTGTGGGCAGCACTTTAAGTTCAATAAATGTTAAAAGAGTACTATGTGTACATGTATTAATAATTTTATTTATATTGCTGCATAAAAAAATCATAATTATCTGAGTGTTCCAATTGTAGTTCAAGGTTAATGTGCTTTAAAAAAAAAAAAATCAGCCTTAACTATTAGCCATCAGCTGACCAAATTTTTTTAAAATCGGCATTGACCTTAGAAAAACCCATATTGGTCAACCTCTACCCCTAATTATATTACCGGTGAATTTTCTAATATTATTTATAATTACACTGGAGATAATGACCCAGGATGATTATTTATGCTGGAAATGACTCTTGCATTATTATGTTAATATGTATTTTGTAATCATCTTTTTCTATTTCATTTTATTGTAGGTCTTAGTTTGACTGTGTAGAGCCAAAAGTGACATTTAAAGCTATACCTACCGATGTGGCATTTCTCACAGCACTTAGTAAAAGTTTGAACATGAACAACCCGCCTCCCTCCAAAGCCCCGCCCCCTTCCCTCTGCCTGAGCTCTGAGGCTCCTCCTCCTCTCTCCTCCTTTCATCTGATGCGCGATGGAAACGGAGGAGGAAGCAAAGGTGGAGGTTCGGTCCGGTCCGTTTTGGCGTGTCCGCGGACCCCTCCCTCAGTAATCAGATGCATCATCCACCTGCCGCGGGCCCGCGGCTCCTGTTCCATCAGTAGACCTGGTCTGTGCAGTACTGGGTCAGTGTCTTCACTGCAGTGCCCAGGGGATGGGCGCGCGCACTGTGAACGCGCGGCCTCCGTGAATTTTCCGTGGACATTTGAAGTTTCATAGTCCATACAATTATCATCCTACATCATCTTACATTGTGTGACACCATGTAATTGAACCTGTATGAGTCCCACCGTCATAAAAGCTGAGCTTTGTGCAGACCTGTTTAGTCCAGTTCACCTGACTTCCGGACTTTTATCCCCATCCTTCATTCATCAGACTCCCGTTTGTGCCCCTCAGTTGTCGTTTCTGTTCATAAATCCATTTTTTCCCTTCCACATGTGCATGTCAGTTCTGGCCAAACACATCGTAGACAGTAGACTGTGGTCAGTGACAGGAGAAGCAGCGCGAGTGAAGCGTCAGATTCAGAGGGACACATTTCGGATGTGAGACGGTGATAATGGATCGGATGCTGGACGGCCGTAATGGATGATTGACAGGAGGCTCAGCCAGGTTCGGCCAATTATTTCATTTGGACCGACTAAAATGATTGGTCAGACTTTTATTAGAAATATATGAGAATTAAACATTTTTGAGTTTCAATACCTGGTGGATTTCTTTTACATTTTAGTTTGACACACACTTATTAGGAGCATTTTAAGATGACAAAAGAAAAGTGTAAAAATGCCACATCATACGGTATAGCTTTGATGACTTTAAAACTTTCAACCTCTTATTTAGGAGTAATAAGAACAATGAAAATGAGAATGAAAATAAATTACACTGCATTACACTACTTGAACAATAAAGAAAAATATGAATGTTTAAAAAAAAATATTTCCTATCCGTGCCTATATAGACCTAAGTTTTAATCATTGTGTATAGTGTATTGAAGTACTTTATACTGTTCTGTATAATATCAGCTAACAGGATTTGAGTTTTTTGTCATTTTGTGGTCAAGGATGGAAATAAACAAAAAAAAAAAAGTCCTACATGACTGAGCTGTAGTTTATGTTACACAAATGATCCACACTGTGTCTTCATCTTTCTCACAGTATCTAGTGAGTGAACTTCAATATCTTCTCAAATGATTCACTGACTATTTATTGGAGTGTGCAGTATGAAATACAACATGAGTCTGCCTCCCTGTTTTAAAAAAGCTTAAAGTCCCAGTGTGAACTTGAAAAGCAACGACCTCCACCAAGGCAGATCAGTACCCCCCCCCCCGCGATCACCATCAAAATTTGATCATTTGTTCCTTATGCCAGTATCAACATTTCCTGAAATTTTCATCCAAATCTGTCCATAACTTTTTGAGTTATCTTGCACATGGACAGACAAACAGACAAACCAACACTGGCAAAAACATAACCTCCTTGGCAGAGGGAATTATGGCATTTGTACAAAAGAATGACCACCCCTCTATTTGTACATGTGCAAATATCTGTGTCTGTATACTTGATGTGGAATATCCGCTGTTTATTTTTGTCAGTTTAAGAGGTAGTAATCGGCAGCAGCTGCCTGCTGCCATTCCTGGATTAGAATAACACTGAATGGAGTTTCAGTCTCCACTGCCACTCCCTGCCCTGTGAGGCTCTGGCTGCAGCTCCTCATCTAGGCTTCGCTCGCTTCATTATTTCATCTACAGCTCAATCATTGAGCAGGACATGGCCAACATAAACCACAGCCAGGCATAGAAACTCAGGAGGGACAGCCACACCAAGGAGATCGACCTCACCAACAGAGACCCCAAGGAAATCAACCAGGATGTGGTCAAGGTGTGAATAGTCCGCTGGACTTTTACTTCTCTAAAATTTACAGTTTTAAATATTATCATGAAATGTTTGTGGAAAAATCTTGTGTTTCAAAAGGTGTGGCTGCATCAGTTAGACACAAACAAATGCAAATAACTATTATGTTTTGTTTTTTGTTAAGAAGAAAAAATGACAACACTACATCTTTGACAGTTTCACCACATCATGCCCCGGATGTGTTTCAAGGGGCATTATCTACAGATCCAGTTTTTGTGACATATCACAAATGCATTGGGTGTTCAAAGACTTTTTTCCACCACTGTGCGTGTATTTATTTAAATGTGTTAAGGACTCCTGTGAAGTGTGTTTTATAAGCTTATAGTGTCTGATTCTCTGTTAGATAGTGTAGACAGGATGATATGGAGCAGCAGGTTTACTGAGATGAAACAAGGGTGTTACTCTTTTTCATTAATGTCTTTAGAGAAAAAAATATCTTCAACAGTGGATTATTGCCTACGGAAGCGTATTGCATTCACAAAAAAAAATAATTCCGGCTCTGTTTTTCTGAATTAATGAGATAATTATCTCATAATTACGAGAAAAAATAAGTTAAAAAAAAAATCGGCGCTGTTTTTCTGAGTTTATGAGATACTGTTTCCTGAAAAAAAAAAAAAAAAAAAAGCTCTGTTTTTCTGAGTTTACGAGATACTGTTTTCCAAAAAAAAAAAAAAAAAAGCTCTGTTTTTCTGAGTTTACGAGATACTGTTTTCCAAAAAAAAAAAAAAAAGCTCTGTTTTTCTGAGTTTACGAGATACTGTTTTCCGGAAAAAAAAAAAAAAGCGCTGTTTTTCTGAGTTTACGAGATACTGTTTTCCGGAAAAAAAAAAAAAAAAAAAGGCTCTGTTTTTCTGAGTTTACGAGATACTGTTTTCCAGAAAAAAAAAAAAGCTCTGTTTTTCTGAGTTTACGAGATACTGTTTTCTGAAAAAAAAAAAAAAAATGTGGCTCTGTTTCTCTGTGTCAGTGGGACAGTGGTCCCTGGTCCAGGCAGGAGCTCCTTCTATCTGTGCTGCTGAAAGCCTCTCGGGGGAGCGTGAAGTTGTTTCCGTTCTCATAACCGGTTCCGATTACGGATCATGGAACTAGTTTCATTCACAGAAATCAGAACCAAGCCCCGCTTTGTGCACGGATCAAGCCCTTCAACCACACCGGCGCTCGGAGCCTGTGTAACCCTGCTTCCTGACAGGGCACGACCGCGGTGATGGGAGTTGGCATTAATGAAGTCAAATAAAATGACATTCACCAGCATTAAAGAAAATATACACAGCAGAAGAGTGCAAATGTGGATTCATTTATTTGTCGGACCTGATGGAAAGCATTAGTCAGAACTAGATCCATGGAGGACCGGCTTGGTGAACCGGTTCGTCCCCCCCAATAACTTTCCATCAGGTCCAGGCGGACCGCTATCCGCTCCCCGGTGTGTAAGCCGGACTGGAGCGGGTGGACGGAGCAGCTCAACTCGACAGAACAGCGGCGCTCGGAGCCTGTAGCCCGACACCACGACGCGGTGATGGGAGTTGGCATTAATGAAGTCAAATAAAATGACATTCACCATGATTAAAGAAAATATGCGTCTTGGTGTCCCGGTTCACCCCCCACCCCCGGACAGCTTTCCATCAGGTCCAGGTGGAAAGCTATGGGGGTGGGGGGTGAACCGGAACACCAAGACGCTCCTCCACAGATCTAGTTCTGACTAATGCGTTCCATCAGGTCCGACAAATAAATGAATACACATTTGCACTCTTCTGTTGTTTCTATTTTCTTTAATGCTGGTGAATGTCATTTTATTTGACTTCATTAATGCCAGGACCTGGAGTACGCTGCTGACACCATCCTGCTCAGCACATCCTACAGCCAGCTGACAGATGCTCTGGGCAGTTACAGTGAAGAGGCACAGAAGCTTGGCCTCCAAGTGAACTGGACAAAAACCAAGCTCATGCATGTCGGTGATGGGCCAGATCCACCTCCCTTGCAGCTTGGTAATGACATTGTAGAACCTGTCAAGAGCTTTGTGTATCTGGGGTGGTGACAGACAACGGGGACCTAAAACCAGAGGTTACCCGCAGAAGGGCCCTGGCAGCATCAGCTCTGCAGTCTCTCTGGAAACCACTGTGGCGGCACCAGACCATCTCACGCAGGACGAAGCTCCGGATCTACAACTCTGCCGTCCTCTCCATCCTGCTCTATGGCTCAGAAACATGGCCCTTAAACCAGACTCTGGCTGCCAGAATAGATGGCTTTGATAGCAGGGCTCTCAGAACCATCGAAAACATCAGGTGGACCCGGCGGGTTTCCAATCAGGTGCTTGGAGCCCGCACACGCCAGCCCAAAGCATCCAGCCTGGCCGCGCAACGTCGCACCCGCTGGTTCGGTCATGTCCTCCGCCTCCCTCCTGACCATCCAACAAGAGCCATCCTTCAGTTTGACCCAAAGGCCGCAGACTGGAAACGACCACAAGGCAAGTCCCGCACCCAATGACTCGACGTCATTGCAGGCGACCTCCAACAACATGGAGTTACCATGGAGGACGCAGAGCAGCTGGCACAGGACCACCAGCCATGGAAAACACTGGTTCACCTGGTCGGCCCAATGCACCGGGACAGGACACCCGCCCCATGGCAGGAGTCCTAGTAGTGGTAGTAGTCATTAATGCCAACTCCCATCACCGCGTCATGGTGCCGGGCTACAGGCTCCGAGCGCCGCTGTTCTGTCGAGTTGAGCTGCTCCGTCCACCCGCTCCAGTCCGGCTTACACACCGGGGAGCGGATAGCTGTCCGCCTGGACCTGATGGAAAGTTATTGGGGGGGACGAACCGGTTCACCAAGCCGCTCCTCCATGGATCTAGTTCTGACTAATGCTTTCCATCAGGTCCGACAAATAAATGAATCCACATTTGCACTCTTCTGCTGTGTATATTTTCTTTAATGCTGGTGAATGTCATTTTATTTGACTTCATTAATGCCAACTCCCATCACCGCGGTCGTGCCCTGTCAGGAAGCAGGGTTACACAGGCTCCGAGCGCCGGTGTGGTTGAAGGGCTTGATCCGTGCACAAAGCGGGGCTTGGTTCTGATTTCTGTGAATGAAACTAGTTCCATGATCCGTAATCGGAACCGGTTACGAGAACGGAAACAACTTCACGCTCCCGCGAGAGGCTTTCAGCAGCACAGATAGAAGGAGCTCCTGCCTGGACCAGGGACCACTGTCCCACTGACACAGAGAAACAGAGCCACATTTTATTTTTTTTTTCAGAAAACAGTATCTCGTAAACTCAGAAAAACAGAGCTTTTTTTTTTTTTTTTTTCCGGAAAACAGTATCTCGTAAACTCAGAAAAACAGAGCTTTTTTTTTTTTTTTTCTGGAAAACAGTATCTCGTAAACTCAGAAAAACAGAGCTTTTTTTTTTTTTTGGAAAACAGTATCTCATAAACTCAGAAAAACAGAGCTTTTTTTTTCCGGAAAACAGTATCTCGTAAACTCAGAAAAACAGAGCTTTTTTTTTTTTTTGGAAAACAGTATCTCGTAAACTCAGAAAAACAGAGCTTTTTTTTTCCGGAAAACAGTAAAAAAGCAAATTAAATATAGGAAAATACCTGATTTTCATTGGAAATAATACAAAACAAGTGGTGACAGGCACAAAAAAAAAATCCCACCTCTTGCACATATTTCATCCATTATAATTAAATGGGAAGATTTAAAAAAAAAAAAAAAAAAAATCCTGAAAAATTTGAACTTTGACCTACCTTTCCAAAAATGTAATGACATCTATTCTGGGTCACTGGAAATCTATAAACCCAATTTGGAGTGACTTGAACCTGTAGTTTTGCTGCTTAAGTGTTAACAAAGAAACAAAGAAAGACACTGAGCCCTTGTCTCTCCCTTCGCGGGGCAGGGAATATGACATTACAATAAATGGTGATAAATTACTTAAGGCAGGTTAAATATTGAGAATAATTCATTTGGGAACTTCCACAAAAGTAACACTGAAATAAATAGTGTAGAGAAATGGTGGGAAAGACGAGCACCAAGGAGGAAGGTTTCAAAATTGGCTTATGACCAAAGGGTTCAGTTCTAGTTCAGTTCCCTAGACCATCAGAGAAATTGCTGGTTGATGTGCCTTTGAACAAGGCACTTAACTTTCCTCCCACCCCCCATTTGCTCCCCAGGCTCCTGACATAGCAGCCCACCACTCTTAGTCTGCAGTATGTGGCAGAGGGTCAATTTCAGAGTATGTTGCAAGTCTGCATATAAAATATACTGACAAATAAAGATTCTTAATTTTTCTTAGGCCACAGTGACTTGGCCATCGGGTTGTCCACATACTCTTTTCCTAAAACAAATTAATATTATCTTTATGGGTTGGCTCAAAAGGAAATGTAGGATTTCAATTATAGGTAAAAATACATTTCAATGAATTTACACAATTTACACTTGTATTGTTGAGACAAGCACACATATTTATGCAAACTGGAATATGTATTTACAGTGATTACAGTTTTTTTGTTTGTTTTTGTTTATTATATCCTTTAGGTGGACTTTGAAGATGTGATCGCGGAGCCTGACGGCACACACAGTCTTGATGGGGTGTGGAAAGCCAGCTACACCACTTTCACTGTGTCAAAGTACTGGTGTTACCGCATTCTGACAGCCATTTTGGGAATCCCCTTCTCACTACTGTGGGGCTTCGTCTTTGCTTGTTTATCCTTCTGTCACATCTGGGCTGTGGTGCCCTGCATTAAGAGCAGCCTGATTGAGCTGCAGTGTCTCAGTCAGCTCTACTCATTGGTTATTCATACCTTCTTTGACCCACTCTTTGTAGCTCTGGGAAAAATATTCAGCAGCATAACAGTGGCTTTACGCAAGGAAGTGTAAGAACAAGAACAGCATCTTATGGACATATGCATCTGGAGAAGATCAAAAAAACTTTATGCTTTGAATAATGAAAAGATTTATGCTTGATCGTTACATATTGGTGCACAATGTAGATCCCTCACAATGTTATACTGAATGATTTCTGTTGTAGAAAACTGCAGGCCAATGTGTTCGACTGAAAGAATGTGTGTTGATATAGATGTGAGAAAGCGGAGGCCAGATTTGTGCTTCCTTAGTGCTGTGCCAGAACTGGAGATGGGTCTGGCACCATCCACTATCACACTGGAACAGGAGTAAAAACTTTCATGTTTTTTTCTTTTGGGTAATTCTGAGCACAGAATGCAGAGATGGTGCCTTTGTAAAATAGTTTTGGAAGAAAAGTTATTTTGGTGGAACATGTGCACATGAAGAAATGTGCCAATTTGCTGTAAAATGGAAAAATCCCCATAAAAGAAAATAGCACATAAAAAGACATGTATGTCAAAACGTGTAATTTTCTGGGTGTAGTTGCACCTTGGGAAAGCAATAGTGAACAGATACAGAAAGGACAATGACAAACCTGCTGCTTATTTCAGAGAAGAACATGTGAGCCAGACAAGTGTTTGTTTCTTTGTGTACATTTCAAAAAGAAAAACAACAAAATGAAAACATTGCTGGTTTTCAGTGTCAAGCAGAAAAATAATAAAAAAAAAGAAATTGTACCATTTATCTCCCCTTATTGTCTCCTCTTGTTGCATTGTTATTGTATTGTCTTTGTCAGTGTTTCCTGTGGAACTGATCTTGTGGTATTGTGGTGTGTAATCTACGCTGCGCCACGGCAAAACCTATACCAACCTATACCAGCGGAAACACTTGTCTTTATCCTTACTAGTGCAGTTTGTTGTGTGTGATATGTACCAGTGAATGTACAGAGAGACTGTAATTTCAAGTATTATTGTTCCATTCATTTAACTTTAAATACAGTAGGCCTTGGTGTTGCAAAGATGCACCATGTTCAGAATAACCTGACTACATGCCTATGTGAGATTGTGAAAAACAATACTTACATCAGTGTCAGGGCATTTTCTGTGTATATGTCATTGTGTAGGCTTATCATACACACCTCGCAAGCATAAAGAGTATGGCTGTGTCCTCAACACTCACTCACTCCTTATAGTAAGTGTATGATAACCCTACATAATGACATATTCCGAAAATGCCATGAAACTGATAATAATAATAATAATAATAATAATAATAATAATACATTTTATTTATAAGCACCTTTCAAAACACCCAGGGACACTGTACAACAAGATAAAACAGACAATACATAAAATACAAAGAAATAGACAAAGAGATAAAAGAATAATTATGATATATAGAAATGAAGATGTAAAATGGAGAGTAAAGCTTATGGTGGGTAGGCTATTCTGAAAAGGTGAGTTTTGAGTCTGGATTCGAATGTGGGGAGAGAGTCACAGTTATGGATGGATGGTGGGAGGGAGTTCCAGAGCTGGGGAGCAGAGAAGCTGAAGGCTTGGCCTTCCATGGTATTGAGGAGGACAAAGGGCACAGTGAGCTGGATGGAGGAGGAGGACCTAAGGCAGGGGTCAGCAACCCTGGTCCTAGAGAGCCACTATCCTGCATGTTTTTGATCAGGGGTGTCAAACTCCGGTCCTTGAGGGCCAGTATCCTGCGTGTTTTAGATATTTCCCTCTTCAATCACACCTGGAAGCCATTCTATCATTATCAGGCTTCTGCAGAGCTGGATGATGAGCTGAACATTAACTGAACCAGGTGTGATGAAAGAAGGAAATATCTAAAACATGCAGGATACCGGCCCTTGAGGACCGGAGTTTGACACCCCTGTTTTAGATGTTTCCCTCTTCCAGCACACCTGACGGTTGTTGTCAAGCTTCTGCAGAGCTTGATGATAGGCTTATCATTTGAATCAGGTGTGTTGGAAGAGGGATACATGAAAACATGCAGGATAGTGGCTCTCTAAGACCAGGGTTGCTGACCCCTGACCTAAGGGAACGGGCTGGCGTGGTGATAAGGAGAAGGTATGACAGGTACTGAGGAGCAAGATTGTGGATGGATTTAAATGTGTACAGGAGGAGTTTGAATTAAATTGTCTGTCTGACTGGGAGCCAGTGTTGTTCCTGGAGAATGGGGGTGATGTGGTGGTAGGAGGGGGTTTTGGTGATGATGCGGGTGGCAAAGTTATGGACCAGTTCCAGCTTATGGAGGGACTTTTGGGGGAGACGGAATAGGAGGGAGTTACAGTAGTTGAGGCGGGAGATTACGAGGTTGTGTATGAGAATAGAGGCGGTATGGGGGGTGAGTGAGGGGCAGAGGCGGTTAATGTTGCCCAGGTGGAAATATGCAGACCAGGTGACGTTATTTGATGTGGGATTTGAAAGATAGTAGGCCATCAAGGATGACACCCAGACTCTTAACCTGAGGGGAGAGGGAGACTGAGGAGCTGTCGATGGTGAGGGAAAAGGTGTTGGTTTTGCAAAGAGTGGATTTTGAGCCAGTGAGGAGCGTTTCTGTTTTGTCGCTACTGAGTTTTAAAAAATTGGAGGTGAACCAGGATTTAATTTCAGAGAGGCAGGAGGTGAGGGAGAAAGGCGGGAGTGTGGAACAAGGTTTGGTGGGGAGGTAGAGCTGGGTGTCATCCGTGAAGCAGTAGAAATGGATGTTAAATTTACTGAAGATATTACCGTGGGGGAGGAGGTAAATAATGAATAGAAGGGGCCCCAGGACAGAGCCCTGGGGCACACCTGAGGTAATTGGGGAGGGATCTGACCTGAAAGTTTTCAGCTGAACAAGTGCAGCCTGACAGATAGGAATGAAACCAGCGGAGGGGGGTGTGGGTGATGCCAATGGAAGAAAGTCTACTGAGGAGGATGGGCTGTGAGATGGTGTCAAAGGCCGCACTCAGATCAAGAAGGATCAGAATGGATAATGAACCAGAGTCAGCTGCAAGGAGGAGATCATTAGTGATCTTTAGGTGGGCTGTTTCTGTGCTGTGGGCGGAAACCAGACTGGAGGGCTCAAGGAGGCTATCGGTCATTAAATGTGTGTGGAGTTGAGTGGCAACCATTTTTTCAATAATTTTGGAAATGAAAGGTAAGTTAGAGATGGGGCGAAGGTTACTGAATTTTTGGGGTCTACAGTAGACCGGGTTTTTTGAGGATGGGGGAGACGGCTGCAGTTTTGAATTGTGGAGGAACAGTCCCAGTGGTCAGGGAAGAGTGAGTGATGGTAGATATGAGGGGAGAAGAGAGGGAATGAGCTGTTGTCAGGTTTCAGTGAGACAGAGAAAGTTGAACTTAAGGTCAGTGAGGAGATCCTGAATCAGATGTCCCTTGCTTGTGAGTGAGCGGATGTTGAGGAGACCAAAGTTGGCAGGGGTATTGTCGTGCTTGGCGGAAACAATAGCTGACCTAGCTAGGCTGGCTAACACTCGGTCCTCAACAGTCCGGCCGGGATTTCTGGGATTCTGGGCGGCGAGAAGTGGACCAGAAGGACCTTACCGTGTTAGAGCTGCCATATTGGAAGCTCCTGCAGGATCCACTATGGATGTATCTCTTGCGGGGGAGAAAAGCATTGTCTGGGTGGTGGTGCAGTACTGGAGGTGGAGGCATGAGCAGATGAAGGTGGAGCCAGAGGAGCTTAGTGGCTGTGTACTGTTAGAGACCCGACACAGGACAGTAACATGTCATTAGGAACAGCCAGACGATTGCAGACTAGATATGAAACTTGCAGGCCCACATAGTGGCAGCAACGACAGGTGGATAAGCGGAGCCGGGTGGGGTGATCCTATAGGTAGGCTAATGTTAGCCCTCTTACAAACAAAGTGCAGGAAAAGCAACTGTTGCACTAGTGAGAAGAGATATGGCTCCCACAAACATACAATTGTCCAGTATATTGCAGGCATAAAAACCATTTAAAACACTTTAAAATTGCCAGTGAGCAGCGGCAGCAAGTCGCACCAGTGTCCACTCAACCGGAACCAGAAAAGTTCTCTGAACAGGCTGTGGCCAAGGCTACTGATGTCCAAGCCTACATTCAGACAGCAGGTCTCAATGCACAATTTGTTTTTGGTTTTTTTTTGTGAAATCCAATTTTTTTGTGTGCTCATTCCTATTACACATTAAATGCAACTTCTGTCAGTTTTGAGTATGAACTGAATGTGACCCTGAAGTGACCGGCATGTGCAAAAGAGGTCCTGACATAATACATGACTACGCAGTCACGCATTTTGTTTATGGAAGTAAATCTGTTTTTCCGCCACTTCTCATCCTGGGACACAGAATTATGACATTTGTTGCATTCCATTGACGTAAAGGTCAGAGAAATGCGACCGAGCCATTCAGACTGAAGTCGCATTGCAAAATATCAGATACATATCAGATTTAGGACCACATATGAAAGTGGCCTGAGTCGAATTTGTGCTGTTCAAACTGGCAAAAAAATCTGATTTGGTCCACATTTGCCTGTAGTCTAAACATAGCCTAAGTATTGTTTTCATGATCTCACCAACCTAACATCATGAATTGCATACAGATAACATGCCACTTTTAATTGGCGTGTTATCTGTACACATTATAAGCTTTCAGCGTGTACATTTACGCTGCATAAAATAGCACGTCATTAGCGCAATTAGTAGTTAGGGTTAGGTTTAAGCCTAGCGATTAGCGAGATTAGCAGCTGGTGCAATTAGCTTTTAACACAATTAGCAGTTAGGGTTAGTGGTTAGCGCATTGACACACCATCAAATGGCATTAAATAATACACGAAAGAATGAAAATGCATACGTACACCAAATGCAATGAACCGGCATCATATACAATGTGATTTCTTGAGATCAGTCTGATCTCACACACCATGAAAAGTACTATTAGTATTCTAAGATGACAGTTGACTTACAGTGATTCCTTCCATTTCTTCTGACCTGGTAGTGGACACGGTTTCATTGCTTGTTGTCTCCATGTTTGTTGCTGATGCTGCTGTGTGGAATTCCCATTGCCACCAATGCGCTTCACAACAAAATTTCTGAATAGGCCCAAGTGACGAATTGGTTTGGTATGTAGCCCTTATTACCTCCGCCAGGAGGTATTGTGATCACTTTGTTTTGTGTGTTTACGTGTTTGTTTGTTAACAAGACAACTCAAAAAGTTATGGATGGATTTTCATGAAATTTTCAGGACATGTTGATCCTGGCACAAGGAAGAAATGATTAAAGGTCCCGTATTATGCAAATCTCACTTTGTGAAAGTTTTCTTATAGTAGTATGTGTTGCAGTAGCCTCATTATGAGGTTCGAATTTGAAAACTGTCTGTTTCCTCCCTGCCTTGCTACACCACATTTAGTGAAAATGCCTGCTCAAACGGCCGAGTTTGAGTTGGGTCTGCTTATGACGACATAAGCGGATTTAACTCCTCCCCCTGACTGTGCCCCCACCCTGCATGAAAAGGTAAGCCCCACCCTGGCAAAGTACCTCTTGGACAACAAACATGGCGAAGGCGAGACACGCAAGTTGTGGTGTTGTTGGCTGCACACACCAACACGAAAGTTTATTTTTGCTCCCCACTTCCGAGCCTCTCCATAAAAAGTGGCTGGATTATATCTGTGATGGTCATGTACCAAACAACATTCCCAAACGCTTGTATGTGTGTGCCCGGCATTTCACGGACGAGTGTTTTTTTTTTTTAACATGGGCCCATACAGCTCCGGCTTAGCACAAAGACTCTGAATCAAGAAGGACGCAGTACCAACGCTTCGTGACCCAAGTACAAGTGTGGGAGATGTAAGTTCTTCTCATTTTTTTGTATCTTTACTGCATAACCCTACATTACGGATAAGCTGGTGGTTGATGTGTATGTCTAACGTTAGCATGGCAGCTAACATAGCTCGGTTACTGCTGCTAACGTTTGCGTCCCCGTTAACATGCAAGAGCTGATAATATCAAGAGACATTCAACAGAACTACTTTGAACACGGGCCTTTTGTGGTTGGCATCAGTAGAATTTGCATCAAGCTTGTTAGTAGCCGCCTGCATTAGTGGCGGCAGGCGTCTTTCCGTGTCAGGTCCACGAACACGACACAACACCGCCGTTTTCCGTCGGGGCTCAATCACGCCTCAAGGCAAAGAAAGCCAGTGTTTGGAAAGACGTTCTGTCTGAGACGTGTGTATGATGGCCTCACAGTCAACATTAGCGCGTAGTACCGCTAGCGTAAGCTGCGTCCTCTCCCAGAGAGGGGAGGGGGAGTGGGCGTGGACAGATGCGATCATTTGCATACCCGGAAGCAGGCCCAGAAACAGACTGCTCTGAGGAGGGCTGGTGAGAGGGACTTTTTCGACCGCTGAAACTCCGAAAAAAGGATGATTTTGGGGCGAACAAACTTAAATACTATGTGTTTGGGCTTCTGAGACCTATATGACATGTCTGAAAAATAACATAATACGGGACCTTTAAATTTTGGTGGTGATGGGGGGGGTCTCTCTTAGCGAAGGTCTGTGCTCTCCGAGTGTTTTTCTTGTTCATTCATGCATTAAATAAGGGGCTGTGGGTTTTTCAACAGTGTACTCTTGTACAACTTTATTTTTTTTTAAGTCAATAAAGAGTTTAGGCCAATACAATGTACCTTTAAACTACACTAAATATTAAGCATCTAAAGTTACACTAAATATAAAATGACACTAGATCAAAGTGACTCCAAAACACAAAGTAAAGTATTAAAAATAATCCCTTTAATAGGAAATAAGATAAAATAGATAAATAAAATTGCAAGGCTTTAGCTTTCTGTTTCAAACAGGTAACAGCAAATACCAACCTCGTTTTACACAACAGAAATGTTCCCCTTGTCACAGGTTAATAACTGGCTCTTTAACTAGTCCTAAAACCGGCAAACTAAACAAAATAACCCTACCTTGCGGGCCTGTGTTTTAGTTCCTGCACATACTGACCCAGAACTCCAGGGTCGCTTCACTCTTGGAGCGGAATAAAATAAAATGAGGTACCTTGAGTTTGTGCAAATCCCACCAGATGAGTCCGGATCCTGTTGTCCTTGTCTCCTGATCAAAGCGGCCTGGTGCCTCCGGTCCACAGCCTCCACTCCAGTCCAGTGCACGCTCCGTGCCCGTTACCGTCTTGTCTCCGTCTCCCATGTTGCCAGAGGTACTCTGACCGTTCCCGGGTGGCTCAGAGTGCTATCTGGATCCAGTCTCTTGTTCACCAGGTCGGTAATGATCTTCTGTAAGGTCCGTGGATCCGCGGTGTTGGGAACAGTGGCCTACAGTTCACAAAACGAACGAGCTAGCATCGCCATGTTAGCTAAATGTTAGCAGTAAAAACACGGTACAACAGCTTCGACTTGAAACTATAAAAGTGTTCTACCACCACATTAGCAGCTAAAAAACAGTGAGTTCTAAAGACAACAAGCGACGGTATAGCTTAATTAAAAAAAAAAAAAAAAAAAAAAAAAAAAAAAAAAAAAAATTACAAAAACCAGCGAACTTCAGAGCCGTTGTGTGTCCCCTTGGCTTTCAGAACCGGTTCGAACCAGTTCAGACCACTGGCCTTCACACCAAACTTAGGATGCATTCACTGACTATCTCTGAAAAGGAAAATACACTTTTAGGATGTCACTTCATAATAAATGAAATATTATGTTGTAAAGACACTTATTACATATGTAAATACATTTTAACAACCAAATATGAACTGTATATTTTTAATAACACATTAATAAATGTATTTCTATGTTTAACCATTTGTATAACTATGTATTAATTATCTTTGCATTCTTCACTTTTTAGACATTTTTATCTGGGCTACAGGTATGTAAACAAACGGACTGCTTGTGATGGAATCATCTTCAAAGTTGTTCACCTTGAGGGAAGTGATTTAGGTGTGTAATTACGGATTTATGGATTAGTAATAAATAGGTTATCACTGGGGTTTTACAAATTTGAAGAAAAATTTGTGATCAAAGTCATACACTGCTTTAACTGAATCACTCAAGGAAGTACAAAACGGAGAAAAAACAAGCAAATGGAGTTGAGCAAAGTCACAGCAATAGTTTGATCAAACAGTCACAGATGTCAGTCTCAGACCGACTTCAACTGAACTGTTTACTCCAAAATAGAGAAAAATAGCAGTTCTAGATCACTCAGATTTCTTACCAATAATGTATATGTTATCTCAGATAAGGAGCTCGCTTGGTTTGTTTGACCGACCCTCCCAGCGTGGGCCATGAACTGCAGTCAGATAACATTTGGGTGTGAAAACAGGAAGTACATGAACTCTATTTCATATCTTTAATTCAAACACTAGCAATAAAGACTAATAAAGAATTTTCCCCTACATAATTGACTATTTTACAGAAACAACAACTTACTTGTGGTCTTTATATAAAAAAGTTTCCTCATTCAGGCTTTTATGAAAAATGGTTCCATTACAATACATCTATACCAGTGGCGGCTGCTCGTCTTTCAGACAGGGGAAGCTCATTGTCGGCTTACATTAAAAAAAAAAAAAAAAAGAATTAAGAAAATGCTCATTAACCTTATCGTACCAAGTAGGCGTCTTTCCCAGGGACTGGACCAGTGTCCTCTCTGCTCAGATTGCCTTGGCCCATTGTGTTGTGGGTGTAAGACTTCAGCCTTTTTAAACAACAGATGCTCCTTTCACTCCGACCTAGCCGACAGGTTGATTGATTTAACTATCTACAAAACGATATTAAACTCGAACAAGAAATGATTAAATTATGTAATTGAAACAAGAAAACGCTGAAATTATGTTACATTGAAACAAGGAAGTCCAATGAGTGGGTTTCATTTACAGTGCAAGAAATGATCGAGTAATTTCGTAGTAGTTTCTCTCTTGAATTCACAGCAGAATGTGCGACGGTATTAAACAAAACTGTGTCAGTGAAGGAGTAGATCTGAAAACAGCTGTCAATCAAACGGGATTCAGCCTTTTGACCGATCCTCCAATCAGCATGTAGGATTCTGGCGTCCAGCCCGGCCGAGCTCCGCCCACAGCTCCATTCACCCCCAGAGACGCCCAGCGTCTGGGGGCGGGACAACATCGTGGCATTTATCCAATTACCGTCCAGTTTTGACGCAATGAAAAAAACTGTTCCACTCAGTTCCACTGAAGCCCAGAGACGCCTGCAGTCTACAGACAAATGCACTGAGCAGAGATGGATGAGAAAACAGCGCAACAAGAATGGATGAGAAGTGAACAACATCGCGTCCGTTGGTTTGTGATAAAGCTGATTCTGAACGAACTCATCTGTGAGATGAACGTGTTCTAACACATTTGTAGTCAATAAAATGTCAACACAACCGAACATATTTAACCATTTAATTTGAGTAATTTTAGGGGAAGCCGGGCTTCCCTTGCAGTCTATGAGAAATCGCCACTGATCTACACACATTCCAACTGACACACAAACAGACAGGATTCTGAAAATGTTTATTGCCTTTTCTATCCAGGGATGATATTGCTTGTGATGAGGATGAGATGATGTAGATAAAGCAACAAAACCTCCATGAACCATTCAGTGCATCCCATGAAATCCCATTTTTGTTTAGAATCTCAGCATTTGTATGAGTTAACTGTTGATTAGTGCACTGTAAGTCTATGTTTACTCTTTTTACTACTCGGTTTCCTTTGTGGTTTGTTGTTGCTATAGAGACTTGCAATGATTTAAAAAGTTCATTAGGTTCATACTGTATGCTTTTGAAGCCTTTCTTTTTCTGTGTTTCTTGAAATGTGTGCAGATGTACTCTACTTTCTCAGAAGTATGTATGAAAAAATTAAAATGTTGTTTGAAATACTGAAGAGTAGTGTTGTGAACAGTGTTGTGAGCACATGAAGAACAAGATGAAGTAGTCGATGGGAATCACATGAAATAATTTTACAAAAATATTAATATTTAAATAAACGAGCTATACATGATACAGTCTGAGTACCTTGTATAATCTGCATTCAAGTGTAGTTTCAAACTGTTTTCAGTTGTTTAGTGAACTGTCACATCACTTGTTTTGTGTTTCCTGTCTGTTATAAATGGTGCGTGTGCAGTAGACCCCCTCCAATACAAGAGATAGGAGAGCCTCAGGGTGCAAGAAATTGTGACCAATAATAAATAAAATAATATCAGTGGAAAAGGCACTTGTTAGGAACATGCCTGACTTTAACAACAGTCATAGAAAAATATGCATGTTTGCAGGATAGACAGGTGAAATTTACATACAAGTATTTTTTAAATTTTAATTTAAATTCATATTTTAAAATAGTGGTGCATGTACATGTATCCTATCAGTGATATGTAGTTATCATGCAGCTGAAAACTGATTTGGATCCTGCGCCCCACCAAAAAAAAATTTCACCAGCTGCCACTGGTTGTGTTGTGAACAGATACAAGGGCAACTCTTCTGTGGTTTATGCAGCTGATTTCCCGTAAGTGTTTCATTTCACAGAATTCAGAACGTAGATAGTGCAACTGAGTGTCCTCAGTTTCCACCACAGACTCTCATCTTCACAGAGCATCTGCAGATACAAAGGTAAGATGCCTATTTGTTGTGTTGAGTAAAATGCCCATTTTATACGTGTAGACACACACCGAATCTGATCTGTATTCCAATGAAACTCAGTTCTGTTAAATGAAGGGGTTTTCTGCTTGAAACACTAACAGGGTCATCACACTTAAAATAAATCATGAACTGACATAACATACATTATTTACTGACACTTCAACTATGTCATTGAAATGTCAGTTGTGACCAACAAGATATTGTCAGCAACCAAACATCAATTTTAATGTTTTTTGTTCCCACTCAACATGACCTCAGCCAGAATTCAGCTGTGCCTATATAACATTTCAGGGTGTGATATGTGATATTCCAACTAATTACAAACAACATAAGTGACACTGTAAGCAATCTGTAATCTGTAAACAAAAAATGTATTGTATTTTATTCCATATGCATATTTATATTGCAACATAAATAAACACACACACACACATATACATATATATATATATGTATATATATATATATATATATATATATATATATATATATATATTTATACACACACACATATATATATATATATATATATATATATATATATATATATATATATATATATATATATATATATATATACAGGGTGGGGAAGCAAAATTTACAATGAACATTTAGTTGTTTTTTCTCAGCAGGCACTACGTCAATTGTTTTGAAACCAAACATATATTGATGTCATAATCATACCTAACACTATTATCCATACCTTTTCAGAAACTTTTGCCCATATGAGTAATCAGGAAAGCAAACGTCAAAGAGTATGTGATTTGCTGAATGCACTCATCACACCAAAGGAGATTTCAAAAATAGTTGGAGTCTCCATAAAGACTGTTTATAATGTAAAGAAGAGAATGACTATGAGCAAAACTATTACGAGAAAGTCTGGAAGTGGAGGAAGCAACAAAAAACGTACCAAAGCTTTTGTTAAAGCTCTCAAATCCAAAATCCTAAAGGATCCAACCAAATCCATGAGAAAAATGGCAACTGAACTTGAGGTAGACAAGAAGACCGTTAGAAATGCAGTAAAATATGATTTGAAGTTAAAATCTTACACAAGAACACCAAAACACTTGTTGACAACAGCAACAAATCCAACTTTAGCAATTTTTGGGAATCATGTTTATGGCCGCGTTCTAGCCCAGATCTAAACCCTCTGGATTATGCTATTTGGGGCGTTTTAGAACATGCTACTAATAGAACATCACACAGCAATGTCGACTTTCTTAAAGATACTATTAAAGAAGAATGGGAAAAGTCACCCGGATATTTGAGGAACACTTACACAAGTTTCAGGAAGCGTGTGAAGGCAGTTATTGAGAAAGAAGGAGGACACATAGAATAGAAATATTTTCTATTATGTAAATTTTCTTGTGGCAAATAAATTCTCATGATTTTCAATAAACTAATTGGTCATACACTGTCTTTCAATCCCTGCCTCAACATATTGTAAATTTTGCTTCCCCACCCTGTATATATATATATATATATATATATATATATTATATATATATATATATATATATATATATATATATATATATATATAACTGAAAGGGAAAGTGACTCGGATTATGGAAAAGGTGATGACTGCGTATTTAGAATTTTATTCAGTAAGCTTTTATTCGACCAATGGTATTGCCCTTTTCCAGTTTTGTGTGCTCTTTATTTCCTCCTGGTCTAACTCTGCAAAGAAAAAGATGACATTCACTGGAAGCTAAGCCATTACTTTAAAACTGTTAGAAATTTATAATAAATCCATGTTTAGTATATTCTGCTGAAATGTTTACAGTTTATTCACAAATAAAGCACAGTGCAGATTCATATGGGTGTGGCCATCCACATACAGTGTAGATTCAGAAGATTTAGATATGGTAGGGTTAGGGTTGGAGTTATGGTTAAATAGGGGTCAGTTAACATGATAATTATTGCAGTCTGAACCTTTTCAGGGTGTGAAATGCAACATGAGCCTGCATCCCTCTAAAAGCAGTGCCAGTATAAGTGGTCACATTTGTACAAAAGATGACTACTATTGTGTCTATATGAGTATATCTGTGTCTATTTCATTGATGTGATATATTCAGTGTTATCTTTTGGTCAATCTGAGGTATAATAAGTGGCAGTTGGTATTACAACATTAAAGCAACACTGACACTTTGTTTCACTTTTTTCATAGAAATGGAAATGGATGATGAAAACCAGAACCAGGAACAAAACCCACTGAGGGGTGACCCCAACAGCAGGGACCCCAAACAAATTAACAAGGACATCCAGGTGCAAATAATGTGCACAACTAGCACAGACAAGAGCATGTTTATAAGTGTTAAATAGCTGCAGACACTTCCACTATGATGTGTCATTGTCAGCTGTTTTATCCTGGTTTCCCAGGAAGTAGGGGTAACATCAAATGACCCTTCTGAGGAAGGGTACAGGTTGTAGCCGAAACATGTCAGGATAAAAGAATTCACTTTTTTTTCCATCTGTCTGACAAAAAAGAAAAACAAATCTTTATAAACCCAGTGTCTCCATCCACAAGATATTGCTAACTGAATGTAAAAACAAGTGTGTCTATCATAATTAATCAAGCTCCATCGGTTTTACTGGTGAATCAATGTAGTAGAAGATGACAGTGTTTCCATGGTAACTGCAGAGCCTCTGAACATCCAAATGGGTCATTTTTGATGACCATGACAAGATGAATAACTGTATTTTACACCAATTATTGACATGGATTGATAGGATTAGTGGTTCAGAAGTTATTCAATGTTTTAGATCAGTAGATGGTTTTGGTCGGCGGTGGCTGCTTGGGTCTTTATGGGTTAATATGACTGCATGTATGGACCTGAGCTATTATAATGTCTCCTTAACTACAATGTCCAGGACTGAGGACCTTTCATGTTATTTAGCAGGCACTCTAAGAGAGGATAAGGGGATATTCATTTGTTTCCAGTACGTCCAGTTACTTCAGAGCTAAAAACCTTTAAACCACACCTTTAAACGCTCTTGTTACTCATGACCATGTATCCTGTAACACTGTTTTTTATGCTATAGGTGGACTTTGAGGATGTGATCGCTGAACCTGATGGTATATACAGTGTTGATGAGGTGTGGAAAGCCAGCTACTTCACCTTCACTGGATCCAAGAATTGCTGTTACAGATTTCTGACAATGATGTTTGGGGTCCCCTGTTCCCTGATGTGGGGCTGCATCTATGCTTGTACTTCATTTAACCAGATCTGGTGTATTACGCCCTGCGTTAGGTTCTCTAAGTCAGGGTGTAAGGCTATGCGTCAGTGCTTCTCGCTGGCATTTGAAACCGCATTTGATGCACTTTTTTCTCCCTTGCGAAGGTTACGCAGCAACTTAAGCATGGTGTTACGCAAAGAAAATTAAGTACTGCTTAAGTGAAGTTCTTTATTCAAGCACAAATAATATTTCAATGAATCTTGATATTTTTGTAGATGATGAATGAAACATGCCATGCCTAATGCCATGAATAACCAAAAAGGAGATGGCTAATCATTGAGTCTAAATACATATATGAGCCAATTTAATTTTACAGTAACTGATCATATGTTGTTTTTATAATGCATAGTCTGGCAATAAATATATTTTGGGACATGTCAGAACATCAATAAACAATATACAGTATAATATGCATTCTTTCATTCCATTGACACAGTTGTACTTTGTCCCATAACATGAGTGATGACATGATAATAGAATTACTATTTTGTGAGTTTCCTCAACGTTTGTGGTTGTTTCAAATACAAGACTCTCTATACTTACTAAAAGTGTGAGAATAGGAACACAAAGACCCAGGAGAAAAATTGTGGGTAGGTAATCAAAGTGGCCACAAGGGGGAGGCATTATTCTGGTTTGAGTCTAACTACATGATTTCAGTTAATGTGACCAAAACGTGAAATGTGGGCACACTGATTATCTGCAAACACTGCCATTAATCAAAACCAGAACAAGTCGGTCAAAATAAATATCGACACATGTTGAGGAAAGTGAAGACTATTTATAGAGTGAATTTCATAACAATGACAAATACTATTTGATGTGAAGCACAAGAAAGTCTGGCTGAAAACACTAAAACCACCTTTTTAAGTTTCATGCATTCCAGTGGATTTTACTTTGCTTTAATTTGTTACGTTTTTACAAAGGAAATATTTGCATTACATCAAAACTGAATAGTGGATATTATCTTGCCCTCAGTATTACCCTCACTATCATAAATATTTAACAATTTTTGCCTGAATCACTGCCCATTTGAATAAAACACAAATGTTTTGCTAGGGTTTAATATCCTCACTCTAGGCTCCAATATATCAAAAAAACACGAGGTTTTCAGTTATACCCTTGTGCAGTGTATTTTTTTCTGACTGTTACTTCAGGCTTAAGAACATATGTTTCAAGACTGTGATGTTCATGTACAAGGAACTTAGAAAAGCTCATGCCTCTTTAAACAGAATAAACATCAAGTCACTTTAATACATAGATATTGTGCAGCACTGGTTCACATAGAGAGAAAGTGTCTGTTCACACACACTGATCCAGCTGATGTTACAGATGCAGACTTGTCAGTTTTTACTCCATATTGTTTGCCTTGGAAACAGTGACATTTTGCTGTGTTGCCTGTTACCTCAGGCTGCATGGAATTGTCTGGACAGGGGGGTTCCCACAGCCTCTTTAGCTAAATTTAAAACACTTAGAAACACACATGTTGTAGTGTCCACCACAGTAATGGTAATGGTAATTAAATGCCTGAGAGGGGCCTTGCATGACTGCTGGATTACTCTGCAACAGGAAGCTTGGATGGTTTTCAGCTGTCTTTCATTGTGTGGGTCCCCCAGTGCTGGATGTGTGTGTCAGGCTCCTCTGGCTGCCGTTGTTCTTGATGACGTAAGTGGATGAGCTGCATTTGTGCCTGCACTGTCGATCACAGCTGCAAGAGGACGCTTTCAGGTATTGTCTACAGCAGCAGAAGAAGCACCGCGTCAGGTCATGGAACAGGTGACCGGCGAAGAACATGTAGATCCAGGGGTTACAGCAGCTGTTGAGACTAGCCAACAACATGGCAATGATGAAGGCCATGTCTACGAAGAAAGACCGAGAGGACACTGTGATAGTTTGGTCAACATATAGCATGAAAATAGGACACAAGAAGATAGATAGATAGATAGATAGATAGATAGATAGATAGATAGATAGATAGATAGATAGATAGATAGATAGATAGATAGATAGATAGATAGATAGATAGATAGATAGATAGATAGATAGATAGATAGATAGATAGATAGATAGATAGATAGATAGATAGATAGATAGATAGATAGATAGATAGATAGATAGATGGTCACCACTCTATAGAAACAGTCACAACCACAGCAACAATAAATACAGAATGTAAATAGTTAAAAATAGGTTAGATTAAAAAGAAAAGTAGAATTAAAAAAGACAAAGTATGTGTTCTACCTAACACATAAAACATAGACTCCCTCGGGGACAGAAGTGTTCTGGTGCTTCTACCTCCTATACTCCCCAACGCATAATTGACCAAAAACACATCAGTGTGACTGAAGTGATGCTTTATTGCAATGAATGTGAGCATTATATTTTAATCGAACCTGAGACGAACACACCAAATTAGTATCTTAACCCTTTATAGGGCACTCATAGAAATACTCTGAAATTCAAAATTTCAACCGTAGTGTGTTATTGGAGAACATAACAAGACTTTATAACTTTTGTGAAATTAAAACAACAAAAATGTTATTGTTATGTAGAAAATCAAGATCAGTGAAGTTACTATGTTTGGTAAAACAAACAAACAAAAAAAAAAACAGGAAGCAAATATAAAATAAAATATAACAAAACACATGTAAGGAAAGGAACTTGTATTTTAGAACATTCGAACATCACCTGTCCGCATCCACATTATCCCTTTGAACATCATTCCTTACATTATAATGAAGTAATGGTACCATAGTACCATTACTTCATGGTACCTAACAAAGCAGGTACACTCACTGTTCCTGCAGAGGTGGACCGTACAGGCCCTGTGGACCACACTGGACCTGAGATTGTTGACTCACTGTTCTCACTGTAACTGTTACTGTCACTGTCTTGTAATGTATGGAGAAATTACCAAATATAGTCTCTTGCCTGATAAAGGGTTAACATGCATCTGCATCAGATAGAGTAGTGTTTATCAGCACAATATGTCTTTGTATGCATTTATTTTAAAGAATCAAAATATTAAAAATGCAGAATATGATTTAAGTGTAAAAAAAAAAAAAAAATCATGGTGGATGACATCTCTAAAGGGTGCCCTGTCTTTCACCCATTGCATGCTGGGAAAGGCTGGAAATTAGCCACCCTGCTACACTGAACAGTATGTATTTCAGGAAATGCACTTTAATGATTTTAGCTGCGGGAGCCTAAATCAGAGGAAAAACATCAAAATGTTCCTTCTCTCAGTACTTCCTCTCAGTGCAAATCAAAAGACAAAGTATAAAGATTCATGATCAGTAAGGAGATGATGAAAGTTTTCCAAGTTTCCATGTCGAGCCATGGAGTGGAGCATTGGATCAGTGGTCAGTAATTACAGCTGTCACTCCTGAATTTACCCCCTACCTGTCAGAAAGGCCTGTGATAGGACAGAATCTGCATGATAGGGTAGATTTTATACAGTCCTCTTGTTTCCCCTCAGACCCCTTGAATGACATAACATGTATGAGGAAAGGTCATTTTGTCAGTGATGCCAAAAACAAACACCACAGCTTTAACTACAGCACCTTCTGTTTCTGAGCTTCTATGTGTTTTAGGCTTCATTTTGAAAGGGATATGAAAAAAGATGTTAAGAAGCGGTTAAAATCAAATATGCTTTGTCTTAGTTAAGTCAAACTCAAGGAAATCACCCCTGGACAAATGTCTCTTCTTCATTTTAATCCTCCTTCTTTCTACCTTAAAGTCGATCATTCACAAAGAAATCCAAAAAAACAACGGTTGATTGATGTTATAAAGAAAAGATTTTTAAGTGACACATTTATTATACAGCAAATATGACAAATAGTTTCAATTACAGTCGGCTGTCCATGGTGGAAAAATATACCTTCTCTCATTCATTGAATTGATTTAATTTCCAATAGTAAGAGGCCCAGTGCACAATGAAGCACGCTATCTGAACAGTGGAAAGTGGAAGACTTCCAAGAGGCTTTTTTTCAGCCTTTAATGGTGTGAGAGAAATTTACTGAGCATAGTCTTCTCTCTACTGACATGAAAGTGCTGACCTGGTCTGTTCATTGTGCTCTGACTCCCTATAGTCCTTTGCTTTATTGTGAGATATGTGCTGTATTCACTGTCAACTAAATGGCCCTTCAAAGTTATGGTGTGTTCTACTGATAAAACCTTGTTGTGGGTACTGGATTCTTACTTGGCTCAGGAAGCCTTGGCCAAGCAGAGTCCTCTTAAAGGTGAATATCACACGATAACAGTATTCAAAAGTTTGTTTTATTGCCCTGGCACTGTTCGCTTTGACTCGCAGTGCATAGTATTCTTTTATCTGCTGCCAGAAATTAAAAGAAAAAACATTAGTGTTGGATTCTTTACTGCGATATTATGACGTGCATCTCTTCAGAGACTGAATATGAAAAAAAAGTAAAAAGGTGATGTTGAAATCAAAAGGAGGACTACGTGTTAGACCATCCAATATATCTAAGTTGATTTAAGGGTAAAAAGTTAAACAAACATTGGATTAGTGTGCAGAGTCTTTTTCTTCCTTATCTGAGGAGCCTCTGCAGGTTGAAACAACATGATGACATAACTTAAAAGTTCACATCCTGGAGGAGAGTTTTTATAGGGCCTGAGGCGTGGAAAACACCAACATATCTTTTTATTTTACATGACATCAGATAGAACGGGGGGACAAGGATGAGCAGAGACACCTGGACTCACTAGGACAGACTTTTTCAAACCTTTTTAGTTCTAATAAAATAAAAATAAATACAATCCGTAAAATCTGATACTGAATCTATCCTTACCTTACATTCAACTATGATATTTTCACATTAATTGCACCTCTTCTTACACCTTGACATTCTGCTTTAATCTTTTGCCTCAGTGTGAATATCCCATCTTGCTTTGTTGTCCTTTTTATTTACTTGTGTATTGACTTTTTATAAATGTGTGGCAAATATGAGTGTATGCTTGCAAATCCCTTTAAACACAATGAGATCTGTAGTATTCAATATGTATTCATATATAAAATGTGCTTGTTTCTTCATTTTGTGCAAAACTAAAATGTAAATGAATACAGCTTCTTTTAGTCTAAATCGCTATTTTAAAATGTTTTAGATCTGGAAATCCTGCAAATGAGCCCTAATTAAACCCTGCAGAACATTATCCCCTCCTATTTTCCCCTTTAGTAGCAATCCCAAAAGATGTGAGAGACAAATCTGGACAAACTGGTCAGTTAAACGGAAATGGTATAAACCACCACTTGGAACAGAGAAGGAAACTCTTTGATGTCCTGCACATTTACATTCCCAGTGGCTCTGATGGCTTTTTGTCTGAACTGATAACAGCTGTAAATGATACTTATATTTATCTGAGTGAGCTCTGGGGATTTCTTAAGTTAAAGTCAATTAAGTTACTTTTGAAGTGAGGTTGATTGCTTTTGCAAACTTAGATAATTTTTCTAAGCTATGTGAATAGTCTCTACATGTGTTAGACATTTAGTAATTTACAATAATATTTTTACATCAGGGTTAATTGGCTATAAATTCTCTACTGCTGGTGTCACAGAGCACTTAAAGAGAGGGTAATATCTCTAATTTTATAATCTGATACTCCTTTTATTCAGTTACCCCCTTTGTAAATTAAGCGTCCACGAGACAATGGTATATTAACCCTTTGATGCACAAATTATGAAAACCTTTGTCAAGATTTTTTTCCTGACTGTTTTTATTCCTCTTTAGGCATGAAAAAAAACAATGAGATTGATTTTTTTTTTTTTTTTTTTAATCAACCAATTTTTCACAGAGTTACAAAAATGTCTACTCAGTTGGACACCATGTGTTTCATTTTTGAAGAAACATGTATTTAAAACACAATATCAAAAAGTGATATACTGTGTGAAAACTATGAAACAAAAGCATTTTTAATGCTGCTAATCTGATGTTTTCTCATCTTTTATCATAATCTAATACTAGTTCTTACTCACTTCGGAGATAATATATAAAAATCCTTTTTGTTTTAACCCTTTCATGCATGAATTATAAGAACCTTAATCAAGATTTTTTTCCTGAGTGTTTTTATTCCTCTTAAGGCACGAAAAGAAAAAAAAAGAGTCAAATGATTTTTTTTTTTTTTTTTTATGAACCTATTTTTCATGAAGTTACAAAAATGTCCACTCAGCTGGACACCATGTGTTTAACTTTAGAATCAAAGAAACATGTATTTACCGACATACTGTGTGAAAACTATTAAATAAAAACATTTTAATGTTGCTAATATGATGTTTTCTCACATTTTAACATACCTGCATGGAAATAATATGCAAAACCCCACAACTTTTTGTTTAAAAACAAAATTGTCAATTACAGTCTAATAACATTTAGCTTTTTTTTTTTTTTTTTTTTTTTTTTTTACACTCAAACATGATACTACAGATCAGATTTATCTAGAACAGCAAAGTTACAGCAATGGTATGAATTGCAGTGTATGGGATGAGCGTCCACTGCGTTGGCTGATATGGAACTAAAACAACAAAATCCATAAATATACTAGAGAACACCTTTGAACAGCTGACCACTGTAATGACCACTATGCATGAAAGGGTTAATTCAAGCAAAAAAAAAAATCTGCCAATGGAACAGTGAAAATTATCTTGGTAAGATTTCTTGAATTATGGTTTTCCAGATCTATTGTCAATAAATCAGTTCTTATATCTCAGTGAACAGTTCCTCTTTAGGTGATTCTGTCTGATTTTAAGCGTGATAAGATATTTGGATTAGAAATGAGAAAAATACACTTGGTAAGATTTAGATTTTTGCAGTGTGTGTGTCCACTGTGTTGGCTGATATGGAACTAAAACAACAAAATCCATGAATATACAAGAGAACAGCTGTCCACTGCAGTGACCACTATGCATGAAAGGGTTAAGAGAACTGTTAATTTTAGTCTAATAACAACTAGCAATTGATTTACATTCAATCATGTTACTGCAGATCAGGTTTATCAAGAACATAAAGTTGCAGTAATAGTATGAATTGCAGTGTATGGGATGGTGCATAAGTGTCCACTGTGTTGGCTCATATGGAACTAAAACAACAAAACCCATGAATATACCAGAGAACAGCTGTAGAAGAACTGTCCACTGTAGTGACCAGTATGCATGAAAGAGTAAAAAAAAAAAAAAGGTAACACTTTACTTGAAGGTCTAGTTTATAATGCATTAAGCGCACATTCATTAGACATTATAATGCATTTATAATTGAATTATAAAAGTCATTACAACAGTTTATGATCATGTACAACAACTTATACCAAGGTTAATAAAGTATTATAAGTGTAGGCATAATGTATTATAAATTCAGCTTTCATAATGTTTTATACATCCATACCAAAGCAGGGTAAAGGAATTTATTTTTTTAGGTGGGGAACTTTTGTTAGGTTTTGTTACTGGTCCCTATACCCATCTATTTTAGGGATTTCATATTTATTAAAAAAAAAAAAAAAAGTATGTGTATGAATTAACAAAGATTTAGAGCTGCCACATTATTTTTTTTATTTATGTACAAAGCAACATGTAACACTTCTGTTTACTGTCTCTGTTCTTTTAATGTTTTGTTTTTGCAAAATAAAGAGTTATTAAGAACACTTTGATGTATAATTTTTGATTTACACTTTACTTAGAGCCAGCAGATACTGCTCATAAGTCATCATACTTGTGTTATAATATCATACAATTGCTAATAACCTTATACAGTGTTGTCACTTTACTAAAAGCTCTTAAAGTCATCCTGTAACTTATTATTGATGTTTATAAGGCATTACTCCGTTTCAGAAACTACATGTCAGAGCAGTTCTCTGTGTCTTTATAACTGGCTAGAGTTATGATGGTCAGAATGTGTTCTGTAACCCAGGACTGGAGATTCTTCCTACAAACACTGTTGTCACTTTGGTATAGATGTATAAAACATTATGAAAGCTGAATTTATAATACATTATGCCTACACTTATAATACTTTATTAACCTTGTTATTAGTTTTTGTACATGATCATAAACTGTTGTAATGACTTTTATAATGCATTATAAATGCAGTATAATGTCGAATGAATGTGCGCTTAATGCATTATAAACCAGACCTTCAAAGTAAAGTGCTACCAAAAACAAAACAAAACAAAACACAATATCCACACTTACCCTCTCTTGGTGCTGCAGGATCCCATGCTGACCACATCTGGACAAAGAAGAAGGGAGTCCAGCATACAATGTATGCAACGACCACAACAAAAGTCATTTTGACTGTGCGGATCTTCGCCTTGGAAATGAGCCTCACACTGCTCACACGGGTGAGGTGTTGAGCAGCTTTGGAGGCCCTTGGAGTGAGAGCCAAGAAGTGTTCCCTTCTGGTTTTTAAATTGAAATTCTGCCATATTTTAAAACATATCAAGCCATAACAGATGCTCAAAATAGTCACAGGGAAAATGTAAATGCTAAAACTCATCCATGTGATGTATGCTTTGGCACCCCATGGCTGTACAAAGTCCCCCCAGCAGTCATACACACCGTTCCCCACCTCTCTCAGGGAAAATATGTAGACCTGGGGAGTACTGAAGATTAGACTGAGCATCCAAGAGGCGACTACACACCAGCGGTCCTTTCTCTTGTGCACGGAGCGAAGTGGTTGGCAGATTGCTAAACACCTGTCTATGGACATGAGGACCAGCATGTATGTAGACGCAAACATACCGACGACCTGGAGATACTTAACCAACCGGCACAGCAAATCCGGCCCATAAAAGCGAAATGTGATGTCCCAGATAAGCTGCGGTAGCACCTGGAATATTGCAACAACCAGATCTGCAATACTCAGGTGTTTTATGAAGTAATACATCCGAGACTGGCTGTGCTTGGAGGTGCGGATTGCCCACAGGACGCAAAGGTTGCCTGTGAGCGCGAGCAGCAACACCAACACCAAGACAGCAACTTCCACTTTAGCCACTTCTTCATTTCGTTTCAAAGGATTCACAGTGGTGTTCCCCGAGTTAGTGTCATTCTGGGAGCTTGAATTACCCCATGAAATATTCTGCGCCCAAATGTCCAGCTCGCGTAAAAGGCCCTCCATCGTGCGTAAAAGCACCACTTTGGCGCAGCCTGCGGTCACATCACAACTAAAACAACTAAATCTGCTCCGATATCCCCAGGGTTTGATCTGCGCAGTTTTCTGCCTGTTTAGTCCGTTAAAGTTGGTAAGAAGTGTTGTCAGTGAGGTACTACATAATCCAAGTCAGTGTTCTCTGTGAAAGACAAATAACACTTTTGGTTTATTTTATTGGTTTGCAGAAATCTACGAAAAAAGAGAGATATCACAAAGAAAAAGCCGGAATACAATAGCAAACAATAGAATCAAACAAACAGCGTACCTTTAATGAAATCTGCTGCGCATTTATTTGGAGACCTCAGAACACTGCAGTCTTCCTCACTTGCTGCATCCAGTTTGATGTCTGGTTTTCTGAGGCGCTCTACCGCTGTCAGTAACCCTTTCCTCTCATGCTGATCTACTCCAAGGGAAAACTGTTGGGGTAAATTATGCGGAACCATAAGTCTTTCTCTCTCTCTCTCAGTGAGTTGCCTCCAGGTTTGGCTTTTTGTAGTACTTTGTCAAAAACCTATAACATTTGGTGTTGTTATCTTGTATTGCACGGCTCAAAGTCCATGCTATTAACATAATATTATTAAAAATGACCCTGTGTTTGATTTTAAAGACGAGGAAAATTCCTCTCTGATCCTACAAGGCTTAGGAAGTCATTTGTTTTTCTAAAGAAAGCCACCAAATATGGGAAAAGATGTTATCTTGAGCTGAAACAGAAGGCTTTGACTTTAATTACATCCACGACTGTGATGCTGTGCTGGAAAGTGTTACTTCAGGTTCAATCAGAGATGATTAAAGCTGGAGTCAAAAAGCCTTTTTACTGTCAGTGTAAGTCATTTCATTCAGTAAACATGCTCATGTGAGTGACTGCAATTTGCAAATTTTGTCACAAAACTGTTACACCATTCAATCAAATATATGTGAGAGTGATCCTCAAAAGATAAAGAACTTCTACACTGAGCAAATGCAGAAACCCTACATGCTAAAGTCTTCATTTTCACATCTAAATCCTTACCGAAAAGAAAAAAAAAAAGCATGTTTCTTACACTGACCTCTCCAAGTACTATTGAATAATTTGTTACCATTATCCCTTTATAAAATGAGGGTCATGTTTAACCCAACTCATTTCTTTACACCCACTTTCCCTCAAGTATTCGGATTCTGATTATTTTTGCTATTTGCTTTTCTAAAAGAAAAAAACCCCAAAACAAACCTATTGATGCCTATCATGAAAATATCACATGCACAGCACAACATGTTTTGTTCCTTTAGTTTATCCGACACAGCCTGAATACTTGCAGGTGTTGTAATAGCTGTGTTTTGTTCAGCTGAAGAACATATGTCCTTGAATGAAATCTGGTGGACAAGGCTGACACATAAATAGGTCTCTTATGATCAAGATATGACATTCATTTCAATTTATGAACAGCTGACCAACAGCAAGTGATGGAAAACTCTCAGCATTTAGAGCTGAATTGTGCTTTTCAATTTACGAAGGGCTTAGTTTGCTTTAGAAATCATTACTTTTTCATAATAACAGTGAAACGAGTAGAAAATGGCTTAGAAGAAAGGGAAATGTTTTGGTGTCCATAAGGAGTAATTGAGGGCATTTGCTGGTTTCTTCAAGCTTTGAAGCAGCTGTTGTGTGAGACTTTTCTGTGGAAATTCATGAACACAGCTCATCATCACTTTCTACAGTCCAAACAATGTAAAATGTCATAATGTCAACGTCTTTTAAATCAAAATAATATTAACACTTCATATAAGAAGAAAGAACTGGAGTCAGTGGGTTTTTTGTGGTTACATAACAATTATACAACCTTGCTTGCTTGAAATATAAAGACGTACTATTTTCAATTAAATACATGATGAAAAAATGAAAAATTTGATATCAGCTAAAGATAGCAGCAACTTCTTGTTTCCACGGTTACTGACCAGAGTCAAAATGCTCTTCCTCTGCTCCAGAAGATGGTAAGATGGGTTCATTGGCTATGAAGCCTGAGGTGAGTGTTCAGAGGAGGCTGTGGAATGATACCAGAGTCAACCAGAGTTAAAAAGGACTACTGCTCTTGAACTGAACCAGATATAATTTTGTCAAGTTAAACTTGTATTCGTGTCATAGTGGTGGCACCTCATGGTTCACTACCACTTTAGCTGCACACTGCTTTTCTAATAGGATGGACTGAAGCAGATATTACCCAGCAGCCGTTTAGAATGCTCACGCAGCAGGGATTCTCTCACTGTTGGTGCCAATTGATTTTACACTGGCATAGTACTTAACTCCATAAAACAACAGTCTGACAGGGATGGAAAAATTATTTTTTTGTCCAGAGATCAGGAGAGTAACCATTTCACATGGATACTCCAGTTAACTAGCTTTGCATAATGAAACTTTTATTTAATTAAAACCTCACTTCACGGTTGGGAAACAGCTTACCTGGTGGACTCCGCAGAAGGCATTCGCTGGGCAGAAGCTCCGGATACTCACTGAAATTGAATATCGAAAGAACAGCCCCTTGAAATGTCGCATCTCATTTTCTAGGGAGTCGTATAAGATCTCATAAAAAAGACATAAACCCAAACAGCAATACATAACATACACTGCAGGTATACAAACCTCAACATCTCAGTGACCCACTCACATCCTCAAACATCAGTTATGGAACTATAGACAAAACTGTGACAAAGACAAAAATATGCATTAAACCCATGAAGACCCAGTGCTATTTTTGTGTCAGTTCCCAAATTAATTTTTCTCATTTCTACCTTTGTTAACTGATTTATCACTAATTTCTATTTTCATATTATGTATGCTCTGTATTTAGCATTTTCTGGTGTAAATCATGTATTTTCCTATATTTAATTCACTTGATCATGCAGATATTCATGAAAACTCAGAGTAAATTCAAAGTTAATTATATAAGAATAGGAAAAAAATGAGGAAAAAGTTACTTTTTCATTCAAGACTTTGCTAACTGAATGTAAAACAAGTGTCTCCATCCACTGTCATTGATCCAACTCCATGGGTTTTACTGGTGAATCAATGTTGTAGAAGCTGACGGCATTTCCACAGTAACTACAGAGCCTCTGAACGTCCAAATGGGTCATATCTGATGACCATGAAAAGATGAAAACCTGTATTTTACACCAATTATTTATATGTACTGATAGGATTAGTGAACCAACAGGTATAAACAGTTTAGATCAGCAGATGGTTTGGGTCACCAGTGGCTGTTTGGGTCTTTATGAGTTAATTTAATAAACAGTTTCTCTTAAATTATTTGGTCCACAGTTAAATGTAAAATGAAAGGCAAAGTAATTAAAAACATGAAAAAGTTATTTTAAGATTAGAAAATAAAGAGGAGATGAAACAACTGAAAGAGGCACTACAGCTCATAAAGAAGTGGGTGATTTTCCCAGTTCCCAAAAGAAAAATGGATATGAATGTCTAAGTGAATATGAAGGCCTATGTAGAATTAAAAACTATTTGAAATAAAAAGGACAAATAAAAAAATGCATTGAATTCAGTTAAGGTATGTTGTGTATTAAGGCTGCAAACAAGTTGTACATAGACATATCAAAACAAATGCACAAAATTAAATGCAACATTAAGGCTTAAAGATATGTGTCAGAGGTGTTTTGATAAACAGAAAAACAGAATAAGTCTTGGAACCCTGACAAACAACACACTACTATATCAACTATGGAGTTTAACCCAGAGTAGAGCGTTTGGAGTTAAATCACTGAAACAAAGCTTGTCAAGGAGCAAATGGAGATCAGTTATGTCAAAAGCATAACATAAATCAATTAATATTGACTTCAGTCAATGAATATTCTGTGGAATGAATTCATCTGAAAATTGAACTTTGGTCTAAGAGAAGAAGATAAAATATTGAAGTAAATAAAATAGTGTGATACTTGATTCAAAATAGGTTTCTGAAATATTTTTGCAGTGGAACAAATAACACAAACTGGTAATTATTCCCACCAGATAAGTGTCTAAAAAGAGCTGTAACCACAGTAATATGGAAGAAGTAGAACATGTGTACATTATACAGTAATTAAATAAATGTATAAGGTTATACTTTATTACACGAGGAGCAAATTTAACAAATGCATCCACTAAACCACCTGGACCAACGGTAATATTTGTCATAATCTTACATATTACACAATATTCAAACTATAATAATAATAGTAATAATACATCACATTTATATAGCGCTTTTTTGGACACTCAAAGATGCTTCACAAACAAAATATGCAGAAACAAATATATTATAGAGGAGTCTTATGAATAATATGGGTGAGGACTGAAAGCATGATAAAGGCAAGAAAATTAAGTAAAGGGTGAGGAATTATGTTATTAGTCTGTGATTTCTAGATTTTTTTTTTTCTTCTAAGAACATGGTCTGTACTGCTGTTGGTTAAAAATAGCAGCAAAACTCCACATAATACTATTTTTTGTAGCTAAAAGAAAATAAATACAACACATGTAATCATGGTTATAGAGGTGGTGGATCTGTTATAGTTTACCATATTTTTTTGACTTGATTTCTTGTGCTGAACTAATGTAAACTGTCATTGGTGGTAGTTTCATAATACAGACAAACTTAACAGTGGTATAAAATATCTACTGTAAATCTCAACAATGAAGTTAATGTGCATATTTCCAGAGATTCTTGATGCTTTATTTTCACATAATGCAGTGTAATCAGGTGTCAGATATGAGGTAAGGCATTTGACACATACTAACTTACACCATAGCTGCATTAACCCTGTCATGCACAAATTATGAGAACCTTAATCAAAATTTTTTCCTGAGTGTTTTTATTCCTCTTTAGGCATGAAAAAAGCAATGTGATTGAAAATTTTCTTCTGAAAAATAAATAAAAAATAAATAAATAAAATAAAAATAATAAAAACAAAACAAAAAAAAACCAACATATAAAATAATCAAAAAAAAAAATTCTTATGAACCTATTTTTCATGAAGTTGCAAAAATGTCCACCATGTGTTTAATTTTTGACACACAGAAAAAATGTATAAATTGTGTGAAAACTACGAGGAGGGCTTATGATTCTGGGGGTTTATGCTCAGGAGAGATCTACATAATCTTACCAATTCATGTCAGAAAAGATATGTAGAGTCTTAAAACTTTAATAAAGGTATGTGTAAAAAAAAACAAAACAAAAAAGCCCTGAAAAGAACGACAAAATCCATGAATATACAAGAGAACAGCTGTAGAATAGCTGTCCACCGTAGTGACCAGTATGCATGAAAGGGTTAATTAATGTTTTTTGACGAATTTTCAGCGCACAACATTCCTGTGAAAGTTTATAACACTCTAATGCTGTGCAGCTGGCTACCCCTTCTATGCACTGGTACTCTGCACTGTTTGGGGTATATTTTTTAATGGCAACAGCTGATTTGCAAGATGCTGCAGTATGGTGATGAACACATTATGACACATTATGTAAATTCATTGCAAATAGCACTTTGATTATGAAAGCACAACATAACATAATATTTTGACAAACAGTAGGACATCTGCACATTTATTACAGACATGTGAAATGACAGTTGCACTAAAATATGTTTAATCCAAGACAATATAACCCAATACACATCATATCAGCCTGATCACAATCAAGTTGTACAAGTATATTTGCATCAGTTATTAATCAGTATTGCAAAAAGATACCCCCCAAACCATTCCCAAAATGATTATGTGGCCATCTTATTACTAGATCTTGCAATCCTCCAAATTTGAAGAAAATTGGATAAAAACTGATAAAATGGCGACCCAATGAGCGTGAAAACATGTGCACAATTTTATTGTTATAAGAGAGCAAAATTATTGTACATAATGTTTTGTAACACAATAAATAATTACTACTCAACTCCTGTGTCTTTTTTATTACAAAATACACACATCACATTGCTTTTCATTTATTGATCATTTTTGTTGAACAGCTGTTTGATCATCAATTCTTATTTTCAGTATTAACACAATCAACCATTTTGTTCTGAAAACCCTTCTTTTACAGCCCTTTAATTGTAATAATAGAATGGGAACCTGTTATTTAAGTATTATTATGACTAAATATGCACAACTAGACAGATTTTGGTATGCTCCCTGGCTGCAGAAAATTTGGAAACAATGTGGCAAACGGATGTTTACGTCAAACCGCATGTTTTCAATGGTGCGTTGTTCACCAAAATTCATGTAGTGTCCGTACACCAATATACTTCCATCAATAATATCGTGCATATGCCTTATAGATATATTGTTAGAACTTGTTCACAAATGTTTATTTATACCTGTACCAGGAAGACTTAGTTACAGATCTAACAGATGCGACCATGTGGTAAGCCAGATTTCCATTCCAATCTTGTAGAGTCCGTACACCAAGTAGTGTCCGTACACCATATCAAAATACGTGGGTCTAATTTTATTGTTTCTGTCAATATATGGAATTTTTCAGCATACATGCTTTGGACACGACATCTATGCAATAAACAATGCATGATTATCCTGAGTGCTGAAACATTTATATATCTTTGTAGGCATTAAATATGGAGGCTGTAGTGTCTATACACTGAATAATTTCTGATTTGACAGGGGCAAGCCTGCGAAATTTTTAGTAGACACCATAATACAAAACTATTTTGGACTTTAAAAGAGAACTAGAAGCACTCGGAGAGCGCAGACCTCCGCCAAGGCTGATCAGTGGCTGCCCCCATGGGCCCCCCCACGCCAAGGAGGTTATGTTTTTGCCAGGGTTTGTTTGTTTGTCTGTCTGTCTGTCTGTCTGTTTGTCTGTCCGTTAGTGTGCAACATAACTCAAAATTTATGGACAGATTTTGATGAAATTTTCTGGTCTGCGCCCCCCCCGTGAGCCCCTCCACCCCCGATCACCACCAAAATTTAATCATTTCTTCCTTATCCCATTTCCAACAAACCCTGAAAATTTCATCAAAATCTGTCCATAACTTTTTGAGTTATGTTGCACACTAACGGACAGACAAACAAACAGACAGACAAACAAACCCTGGCAAAAACATAACCTCCTTG
The DNA here is from genome assembly GCF_902148855.1 of Sphaeramia orbicularis. Classification (NCBI taxonomy): domain Eukaryota; kingdom Metazoa; phylum Chordata; class Actinopteri; order Kurtiformes; family Apogonidae; genus Sphaeramia; species Sphaeramia orbicularis. The sequence goes on along the minus strand of NC_043961.1, from coordinate 33,226,692 downwards.
GCGGAGGTAAATATCAGACAAATAAAATGGCCTGTCTGATTTTTTGATAGAGCATCATTATTTTTTATCTATATGTGCACCCTTCCTGGTACCCTTAATTGTGATCAGGCCATATACATATGTTATCTCAGTATGTGGCTTGTATTTAATGTCCTACATCATGAGGTCCTGTTCTTAATATTTTCAAGATTATTTTTAACTGTGCTCTTTTGTCAGTAACACCCAGAGCTGTTCTGTACATGTAGCATGGATCTTGTGTAATTGTACCTTCATGACAAAGCTGTGTAACCAAAAGCAGCTGAGATAAATCACATTATCACACCAGAACAAACACTGTATGACATACGGAGTATCGCAGAAAGATTTAGTTTCATATGCTGCTTATATCTTGACATAAAACAGATGAGTTTCTCAATGAAGGGTTTTCATTTTGGAAGCTGACATGGAAATAGACAGTGAGCGGATCCAATGTCCTGGCCACACAAACACTCTGACACTCATTCAGACACACTTGGCATCAATATGCATCATCAGTTCATCAGTATATTTTGTGTTGTGACAGTTTTGGTGATGTAAGTATGGAGGCATCCTGCTGTGGGATTGCCTGAGTGCACAAAGGTCAGTGCACTACAAGGATAACAAACGGGTGTGTTGGTACAGCTGCCCTGTGGTTTCCATGCACTCACACAGGTATAAACCAGCAGTCACTCTCTTCTTCTTAACCTGAAGCATGTGTGTATAGTGTGGAAGGGTCAGAAATCACATGCAAAACCTAATCATCTTAGCGTGACTAACATAAGGATTGTGTGAACACTGCCAACCAAAACAAACTGTCTCTAAAAGACAATGTTTTTTCACTTAAATGTGCCCATTGTGTGGTTGACAAGTTTATATAAAGTCTTCAATTTGGCCACAGTTCTCATTAGTGCGCATGTGTATTTGGATATACTGACAAAATAATTAACAACATTTTATTGTCACAGATCTCTCATCTGGGTCTGAAACACTGCAGATTGTCAACTCTTTATGCACGTCAATAGTCAACTCTATATATTTAGTGATACATGTAGTGGCTGCTGATAAGGAAGAATACATTTTAATAATCCATGTCACAGATTTATGCATAAAATGACCATATTTAGTGGTCAGTTCAGTCATCCTGAACTGTTTAAATGTTTTTAATGTGAGAAAACTCTGTTCTTGTCTTGTGTATCTGAATATCTGAATATCTGAATGGATGGGCCATAACTTTCTTCAGTTAAACAGAGATAAAACTGAGGTAGTCATTTTTGGACCCAAGGAGGAACGTCTTAAAATCAGCATGCAGCTCCAGTCACTTCAGTTAAAAACTTCAGACCAGGCCAGGAATTTGGGTGTTGTCATGGATTCAGACCTGAATTTTAAAAACCACACACAAACAATTTCAAAGTCAGCTTACTATCACCTCAAGAACATTTCTAGGATTAAAGGACTGATGTCGCAGCAAGACCTTGAAAAACTTGTCCATGCCTTCATCTTTAGTCGAGTTGACTACTGTAACAGTATCTTCTCTGGTCTGCCTAAAAAGTCTATTCGACGACTGCAACTGATCCAGAATGCTGCTGCTCGAGTCCTCACTAAGACCAAGAGAGTGGACCACATCAGTCCAGTTCTGAGGTCTCTACACTGGCTCCCTGTCTCTCAGAGAATAGACTTCAAAATTCTCTTACTAGCATATAAAGCACAGAATGGTTTAGGCCCAAAATACATTAGAGACCTTCTAGTCCAGTATGAACCATCCAGACCACTCAGGTCATCTGGTGCAGGTCTGCTCTGTGTTCCCAAAGTCAGAACTAAACATGGAGAATCAGCGTTCAGTTTCTATGCTCCGTATATCTGGAACAAACTACCAGAAAATATCAGGTCTGCTGAGAGTCTGAGTTCTTTTAAGTCCAGGTTAAAGACTCACCTGTTCACTGCTGCCTTTGACTAAAAGGCTTTTGACTTTTTAAATTTTATATTCTCTTTGAAACTCTGCACTGCAACTTTTACTTTAATATGTGTGTGTTTTTATTTTTATTTTATTTTATTTTATTTTGATTTTATGTGTTGTTTTCTTACTCGCTGTTTTTAATCACCTTTTATATGTTTCTTTTATAATGTTTTAAATGTGTTTCTTTTTGTTTCTTTTATTTCAATGTCCTGTGTGAAGCACCTTGAATTGCTTTGTTGCTGAAATGTGCTATACAAATAAACTTGCCTTGCCTTGCCTTGTGCGATTTGTTCATCACATGATTCTGTTTTCTGTGTATTCCCCTGGTTACTTTTCACACTTAATAAACTGCATCCAAATATTGGTTCTTCTGAATCACTGAAGGATCTAATATTGCTTATTAAAAACAAAAAATCACAATAAATTATTATAAGTGTGTTAAACATCATCAGTGAAGTAAAGGCATTATTTAATGTCTATTCTGCTTAAATCTAGCTTATATTTTAGTTTAAGATGTGTCCAATCTCATGACCTGTCCTGACAAAGACATTTTTCTAAATATACTTTCTTGATCCATTTTTGATTAAAAAAATTCTAGCCAAATGGTAGGTTCAGGTTGTTGAGATGTATTTTTTTTACTTAACGTGGTTTTGCCCATAACACCAGTCTGGTCTGGATTTCACACCTGGATTTGATGTTTCAGGTGCAGGTTCATTACACAAACCAGTAACAGACATGCACAAAATGGAATGTGACACCATCATTTTCCAGTCTATTTGTTTTCTCTATCCACATAAATACACACAAACTGGAGTTTTTGGATAGTGTTTTAAAAAATCTCAGTTTAAAATGCTGATTACAGGTGGACGAGAGGCCCAAACATGGAGAACAATATCTGTTCTGCAAGATATCCACATAATGTGGACAGGGCTTAAGTTTTCAACTTACCATTATTAGTGCTGGGCAGCAATTAAATTTTTTAATCGCAATTAATCATGTGGATTTCTGCGATTAATCATGATTAATTGCATCGTTATATGTGGGCGGGGGGGGGTTGCCAGCATCAACAGCGTGTATTGCCTTTCAGTGATAGTTCACACTCAAAGTACTCCAGTGATAAAAATAATTCCACATTCCAGTGCTTACAAACAACTGTGTCCTTCTCAACCCCACCATCTGATAACATTTAAAATGAAAATGTCCATGGAAAAGACCGGTACTTTTCTCCATGTTTATGTCCACACCAGTTTATTTCCGGTTGTGAGTGATTGACAGGAGTCTTAAGCCCACCCCAAATGCTGTCATTCCCGTAGCCAGTTCGGGCATAAGAAGGAACTAACAGACACGTTTCTTTCACTCTGTTTGTATGGCCTGAAAAACGTTTGCCTGTGAGTATTTTATGTTCAGTTGTTGTAAGAATGAATAGTATAAAATATCTCTGATGTGAACCTTTGTTGCTGGATAAAAAGACATTGTAAATCTTAAATTAATCTGTAAATGCTAATCGTTAGCGTGTTTATGGATTTTCCCATTCAAATTAGCATCAAGCTAGCGATCGTTTTCCCATTCATTTAAATGTATAATGCCATATAAATGTACTAAGGCAATGAACAGAACTGAGACATATTTTGTATGTATGTTGCAGTTTTACAGTGAGTCTCAAGTAAAAGATTTGGAGAGAAGTTTTCGGCATCTGGCTTTTCTTGGGAAACCTGTTGTCTATCTGCTGAGCTAATCACTACACGCACACAAGCAGGGGCAGAATAATATGAGTTAAAATAACACGGCATTAATGTGAGATAAAAAAAATTGTCGGCGTTATTTAATGAATGCGTTAACGAGGTAATAACGCAGCCCAGCCCTAATCATTATTAGTAATACAATGTGCATAATATACTCAATGGACATTTCTCATTTGCTCTTGTGATTTCTCTATTATGTGTAATAATACATTATGTGCTATTTAAAAAAAACATTTTCAAATGAATGCATAATACACTGTCTCCTACAAAGTTTGAATAAAATATTTTTACCTCTTCTCATGAAATTATTGCAACAATGCGATTTATTCTTGATAGATAAAATGTAACCATGACTCAGTATGTGATTCATTGAACCTGGTCAAAGGTGATTACTGATGTGTACAAAAACGAATAAAAAGAGGAATGTGTCGGAAATCAAAATTATTTAAGTTTTTAACAACTTTAAGGGCAACAGTGTATAACCAGAAGACAATTTTTTACAGGATTTTTCCAACCTTGGATGTTTGGGAAGAAACACTGTTAAAGCTCCTGTAACTGTCTGAGAGACAATGTGGTCATTAGAGGGTACAGTGTTATGTGTTAACAGAGTATTAAGTATTGAGTTCATGATCTTATTTTTGTTTAGAAATGATTTTAAGTTTGTGCTTTAAAAATGAGATATTGCCTTGTGTACCTTTAAAAAAGAAGGTCCCTTTTTGTGTTAAGAATTTGTGGCGTAAGGGTCATAAAGGAGTCTTGACGGGAGGACTGTGGGAAGAGCGGAAAGAGAGATGTAAACTAGTGACGGATTTATATTGTTTCAAGAAAAAACTAGACTCTGCATTCAGTTTATTGCGCTAACATTGACACAGTGTTTTTTTTTTTTTGTTGTTGTTTTTTGGACTATTTACATTTAAAATTTATCTGAGATTGAGAGAAAATAAATCTTCATAAAAGTATCAGTATGAACTGTTTACTAAACCAATGCAGCTACTGCCTCAGTGTGTGATATTTAGTGATATACACTAAAACAACTGAAGACCCCCACCCTTACCACCATAGGAGTCCTTTTTAACAGCCAGGGTTTGCTTTGCTTGCTCTGATCCACACTCAAACATCTTAACACTGAATACAACACTCTATAGAATGGAAAAAAAAAAAAAGAGAGAGAGAGAAGTCCGCAAGCTACTGTAGAAACTAAAAACAGCTGATTCTACGGTCCCAGAAATGTAACAGATTTCATATTTGTGTGATTATAAATAATACATTCTATTTCTGCACTTAGATCCCCCTTAATCTAACACATTGGGCCTTTAAATTGTTTCCCACTGAACAAGTTGCTGTGGAATCTGTATCACCAATTGGACTACTTAAAGGAACTAGTGAAAGGTATTTTATAATGATTAACAACTCTCTTCTCTATTTTGAATGTCAACACAATTAAACATTATTGTTCCAGTTAAATCTTTGAAAGCACACAACTATTTTGCCTGAATGAGGCAATAATCACTTTCTTTCAGAGCCAACAGGTTCAACAACTATTCCAGCATGTGGACACAATTTTATGTTTTAAAGTGGAGGATGAAAGCCAAGTCTGCAGGGTGTCCGTAAGACAGCGTATATGCCTCTTACCCTCTGGCACTGTTCACAAAGGAAGGCATACCACTTGCAGCATGTAACACATTATGAAAACTGGAAAAGCTTGTTGATTTAAGAGTGTACTTTGTCTTTAACCTCTTAATCCTGTTTTATAAATTAGAGCCACAATGATTTCTTTACCAGGTAAAATTACTCGATGGAAAATGCTTTTGAAAGCATCTGACCTGTCAAATGTTTGGATGTTTCACAGAATAAAGTTAGTTATAGTTTCCTGTGCCGTGAAATCCTTTGAGCAGATTCAACCCCAAATCATGTCCCTTTGTTTATTGCAGATCAGTTTCACCTCTTATGCGACTTTTTTCTCTGACACTGTGCTTCTTAATCCTACAGAAATATAAAGTATACATTTATACTCCTGTGGCTGTATATGTACTGTACATATTATTGTTTTTGTGTATGAGATGACAGGAGACTTAATAGATGATCTGGTGGTCTCAAGTCCATAACCAACAAGTGGTGCCAGGCACAACAAACCACACCCCTCGCACGTATCTTATTTTTGCACTAATCCAGCTGATGTCATCATGTCTATGCGTGTACTGATGTCAGCATAGCAATTAGCTCTATTTATGTGCCAAGTTTGGAGTAAATTGAAACAAACTTGATGTTTTTATAGACATTTGAAATTTTGCCCATTATAAGTAAATGGGAGGAAAAAAAAGACATTAAAACATGAATTAAAGATTTGAACTCTGACCTACTTTTCTCAAAAATGTGACCACATCTATTCTGCATCACTGGCAATCTATAAACCCAATTTGGTATGAATTGAACCAATAGTTTTGCTGCTACAGACATGTGAAATTTTGCCCATTATAAGTAAATGGGAAAAAAAATTAAAAACTCATAAAAAATTTGAGCTTTGACCTACTTTTCTCAATATGTAATCAGATCTATTCTGGGTCACTGGCAATCTATAAAAACAATATGGTATGAATTCAACCAATTGTTTTGTTGCTAGAGTGTTAACAAAGAAACAAACTAGAAAAGCACTCAGAGAGCACAGACCTCTGCCAAGGTAGTCCCCCCCCGATCACCACCAAAATTTATTCATTTGTTCCTTGTGCCAGTATCAACATTTCCTGAAATTTTCATCCAAATCCATCCATAACTTTTTGAGTTATCTTGCACACGGACGGACAGACAGACAGACAGACAGACAGACAAACCAACGCCGGCAAAAACTTAACCTCCTTGGCGGAAGTAACAAACCAAACAAAAAACAATAGGCTACCACTTCCCTTCCCTTCGGGGAGCGGGGTAATAAATGATGTAATCTTGAACCGACATTTGGAGACCTGACCCAAAATTATGGTCTTCTCTCCCCATTTCCCCCTCTCATTAAATAGAATAGAATAGAATAGAATAGAATAGAATAGAATAGAATAGAATAGATCTTTATTGTCACTGTCACAAGGACAATGAAAATCAGTTTAGCAGCAAAGACAGTGCAAAAAAAGTCTGTATAAAAATATCACAAACACTGAAAAATGTCGGCATGTGCAAAACGCTAAAGGATAAAATATTAAATTTGCATATGTTACTGAAGTACTACTAAAACTACTGCAGTGTACAAAAGCTAACTCTATACCACAAATGAGAAATATGTTCAACAAATACAGCCAATGTATGATGTAGACAAAGTAAGATTAGGAGTAATTTATTCATCCGTCCATTTTCTGAACCACCTCTTCCTGGTGAGGGTCATGGACATGTTGGAGACTCTTCTGGCTACCTATGGGTAAAGGCAGCGTTAACCCTGGAAGTGTCATCAGTTCATCACTGGGCTCAGAGTAATTTATTTATTTGCTCTTATTAATTTTTATCTGACTATTTCTGTCATACTTCAAGGTCCCATATTTAATGACATGAACCCATTGTTTGCATTCAATAGGTACATTTTTGGTGTGAAATTCATCAAAAGAATGAATCTTGTTCTAGCACAGTCTGGCTCAGTAAACAAATAAACAGTGATAAAGCTCTGTTAACCCAAGAATTACATCATACAATAGTTGTATGATGGCATGATAACTCACTGGAACCTGACAACATAAAAAAGTCAGAAAGAACTAGTTGGAAATTTCCCAAAAATGTCACAAATGAGAATGAGGTATTAGTAAAGGTTCAGAGTATGATAGCTGTTTAGTGTCACTGAACAAAAATTTCATGACAACCCTTCAGTATATTCTAATTCAAGAGAGGAAACAATACTACAGTGTCGCTTCTTAACTCTAATTTCAACCTGCAGAAAACTGGTCCTGTTACAGAGGGCCTTTTAGAGAGGGTTAAATATGTAACTGAGAACTTTAGCAGCACTGGTTAACTAGTCCTGTCAGAATAAAGGTACTGAGGCGTAACAAAATTTGACTCACCGATAAAGAAAAATGAAGTGAAAAGTGTCATTTGGTTATAGTTTATGATACAATATAGGGCTGTTAGATAAGATAAGATAAGATAAGATAAGATAAGATAAGATAAGATAAGATAAGTTAAAATAAGATGAGATAAGATAAGATTAGATAAGATAAGACAAGATAAGATAAAATAAGATAAGATAAAATATGCCTTTATCAGTCCCACAAGGGGATATTCCAAGTTTACAGCAGCAAAGTACAAAAGCACACAAGAGCAAAAGAAGTGCAAAATCAAAATAAAGACATATCAAAAAAAAAAAAAAGCTATATACAATTTACAGCTATGCATATACTGATCATGCCACACGTTGGATAGGGATACGGTTTATTGCACAGATTATTTGGAGTATAGTTTCTGTTGTGGAGCCTTACAGTTGCACATAACACTTCATCATATTACTTCAAAACATTAACCAACTAACACTTGTCAGTTACTTCCCAACTAATCTTATGTATGCAATATTTAGCAAATTTTATTCCTGAAGCAGATCATTTCCAAAAAAGCTGTAGACTAGCGTAACCCATTACTGATTGGATTCCTCAGATCCAACTCTACTGCTCAGGCAGTATGATATTGTAGCTTCACTTTTGCTTCACGGCAAGAAGCTGTCACATCCTCTACCTATTTACAGCTCCTGTAAAAAGTATTCACCCCATTGGCTGTTTGGATGTTTTCCTTTTTTACTGCTCTCATAAATGGAACCATGGTCAATATAATTTTACTTTTTCTTTTCTTTTTTTTTTTTTTTTGGGTCATGAATGTCCAGTGTCAGTCAAAGTGAATTAAAGCTGGTGGCGCAGTGGTTAGTGCTTCCTCACAGTAAGAACATTTTGAGGTTAAGTGCTAGTTGGACCAGGGTCTTTCTGTGTGGAGTTTGCTTGATTTCCCTGAGGTGTGCAAGTTTCCTCAAATGTCCTTTGGTTTCTGCTGCCATCAAACATGTACGCTTGGTTAATTGTCCTGTCAGAACCCTTGACCAAGGTATTGGCATGTATCAGGAGACGATCTTCCACCGCTCATTGAGTGTGTACCAGCATGGGTTAAATGCAGAGGTTGAATTACTCCACGGGGAAAATAAAAGCAGACTTTACTTTTTATCCACCTGAGGCCCAGGAAAGTAAAAGTTTCTGCTTTTTAGCATTAAATAATTGCCTTCAATGAAAGCAGCATGACATATAACATTTTTTAGATACTTTTCTTAGGTATAGCTGTGAAACTGTTGACCCTTACAGAGGACAGAAATGCATTGTTGGCTCTCATAATGTTATAGGTAACAGAGGTGCAGAAGAAAGGTATGTATTTTCAAAACCCTCTTTTTTGTTTTTTCTCTCCATGATTTCCCCTTCCTGCAGCTTTAAGACATTACTTTTATTAGAACTTTTCTTCTGCTTTTGGTGCTTATATGAAAGCAGTGGGAAGTCACAGTCCAGCGTGTCATGGCAAACCAGGTGTTTCACACTTAAAAATGTCCGCAGCAAATTAGGACTTCTTCGCCCCAGGCCTAGATTAGCCCAGATAGCACCAGAGAGACCTATTCTGTCTGAGAAAAATGCACAAATTGTATAAAAAAGTTACAAACTGTGATAGCCATTATATGAAACCATGACATAAACATACTGAAGGTAAAGGGCAGTATAAAATTTAAATACTTTACATACATTAATGCATACCAGATGGTGTCAAGGTTGTTGGAGGTGCAGAGAGGCGTAGAGCATTGAGCATGAAAGGTGGGAATGTCCTATTATGAAGCCAACACAGGGAAGGCTTTACAGAGCGTAGAGCTTTGCCTTGGGCGGCCGAAACCGAGAAATGCAACAATAAGTCTGTAATGTGATAAATCTCTGAGAGAAGTCAAGTCAGATTGAATTTAAACATTAAACACTGTTCTGACATTTGGAAGCTATCTTTGGAGACATGCTTCTTTAACAAAGACAGTCTGCTTATGAAACTCTGATCATTAAAACATGAAGAGCTGGACATAAAGCATGTACAAGTTTAAATGGAATACGTCTGAGTATTTATTTGGAATAATGTCTGTGTCTGATTAATTGAAAACTGATCTTTTAGCCCTTGTGCTGTGTTTTTCTTTCCTCTACAAGCTGAAGAGGCTGCTAAATAATCACAAAATATTCTTAGTTCTTGGGAGGCATATATGAATATTATATATCCAGCAAGAAATTGTTTTATTTTGACTCCATATAACAAGTACATTTTCATTTTTATTTATTCTGGTCTTCTACCTGACTCAATCCACCTTTTAAGATCAATAACATTCTATAAATACTATACCAAAACACACAGCATAATGGCTATATTAGATAGGTCATTATCACTAAATGTTATAAATATATGTTTATTTATAAAAGACATCACTAAACCAAGAAACCCAGTGAACACAACTTAACAGATATCCTTTCACTACATCATCTTGAACAGAATCATCAATATTTACTGAATACAATCACAAAATCCTAAAACTGTTGATAAAATACACAGTTACCAAAACTACTGCTTATTTGTACACAAAATCCATCCTCCTTTCTTTTCTTTCCTCAGACAGGGTTCAATCACTCTGCTGTACAGGTTATCGTTTTATTTGAGTTCCAACTGTAAAGTCCTTTTTATGAAGAGATTTTTTAGTGTGTCTGCGACCAAATCCATTTCTTGTCCTCTATCAGCTATTGTGTGTTTGGAAAACAGCTCTGAAATCTAAACCAATATATTTTAGCTTATGCAAGTCGCTAGAAAATGTGGTTTGCTAGCAGAGTTTGTTGTTTGACCGTCCAATCAAATGATATGAAAATGCCTATGTTATTGTTCACCTGCTGGATCGCCCCAATGTGGCCTACATCAAATCTGACTGGTTAAAGCAACAGATTCATTGCCATTTTCTGGACACTACAGAGGGTGGACTATTTATTCTGAAGGCCTCAGGTAGGTTTCTTTCACCCGGCAACACATGATTCCTAAAAAATGATTGGACAAATGTTTTATCATGCACAAATACTACTGAAAGCTTTGATCAAGAGCAAAGCCACAAAATAACAAGTGTAGACTACTGGGATGAATTTAATGCATCTTTATTGACTAAACATAAAAATATAGGGTGTAAATGTAAGTCAGAGTTTTGATTCTTTAGGCAGGCCCACAACTGTGGTCATTTTTAGGCAGTGGTTTACAGGCTAAAATGGCTACAAACTGCATCTATGTTGACTTTTTGAGATGAAAATGACCATATTTGAACAAAAGGGGTGGAGCTTCAGGGTGATGAAGGGTCTTAGCTGTCTTTGAGGGGTCAGAGGTGAGCTGACATTAAATGCTAGTGTAAATGGCCTCACTAGTTGCTGAACCAGCTATCCAAACAGCTAAACATGAATCCAGAAACTTCACAGACTCCGGGGTATGATCAGTGGAGTTTACTGAGTAATTCTTATTTTTGTGAAACTGTAACAATACAGAAAAATGGAAATATCCATATCAGTATTCATGTCAAATAATGATCACAGAATACAACCAGTACATCCACATATGTACAACAATGAGCTGAGACTGCTAGCATCGGAGTAGGCATAACGATTAGCATAGCGATTTTATACATTTTATAGGTCATTGAGAATGTTCCGGCACTCAAATGCACAACCAGACAACAATGTATAAAGTGTACAATCATTTTTACTATATAATACTTACAGACGATGCTTGAACAAACACCAAAATAAAAGAAACTAAGGGAAGTAGAGCTGCCGTGTACTGCGGTGAGAACGTTTTTAACGACTTCTTGTCTGATTCTTCTTCTACTATTCTAAACAAAGTTAACTGACAATGGCCACTAGATGGCGTATTTTGATAAGCTATGAACAGCATTTTCTACAGTGAACATAACAGCTAGCTTACTAACCCTTGCAACAGGTAAACTACAGCAAACACTGCATAACAAAGACATTTTACAGTCGTTTTAGTGAAGCTTATTAACTACAACTACAGTTTGGCTGTTTGACAGGAACAAGAAGTGTTTTATTTAAATACAAACTAGCAAGGTGTCAATCAGTAAAGGCATCAAAGTCTCTATTTGATTGAAAGTCTTATTTACGAAGCTAATAGACCCTTAGATCCATTATTAGAAGTTCCACATAAAGTAAAAGAGATGGGAATGCCTCCAGGAAGAAAAGTTATTGGTTTAATAATTCTAGATAAAAGCTCAGTGTAAGTCTATGGGAGTCTGGGCTTGTTGGGGTAACCACCCCCCAGTGGCTGTCAGCGGTATTACAACTTTAAGATACATCTGTGTCAGCTTCATTTTGGAGTCCAAGTCCTGGGCCCTTTATTAGTTTAAATTTTGTGTGTTTGTCTTTGCTTCTGTGAATAAAGGAAACAATTTCCTGTCCATCAAGTGATTATCAAATTTGCAGATCAATGGAGCACCTGCTTCACATTGAAAGCATTTCATTTTAATAACTCAATCATGGTTTATTTAGTTAGCTGCAGCACAATTTGTTACATCTATCACCAAGACATTTCATGGTTACTCACTTATTTTCAGTCATCTGTTATTAAAAGATGAAAGTAAATGTTGTGTTTACTTACAGTGGGACCATGCAAAATGAAACCAAGATGGTAACTACGTCTGAATTCTTTAATAAATCTGGAGGCAGTAAAGAAGGTGGAGGACTTTTCTTTTGCCACAGAACTCTATCTGAGAGGTATCTGCTGAGCTGAGATGGAATTTATGATTCACTATTAGAGGTTTGGGCTCCAAGATAGAATCATTGATAAAACATTGCAATGAAAACCTGAACTAATGCTGCTTTGAGTTGTGATTCTCACTCATTGCTTGAGTCTCTAAGTTTGTTTCATAGACTGTCATTAACAATCTTGATTGCTTTAAATAACTTATTAATAATTTACCTTACAATGAATAAGGGATGAACATAAAATTAAAAATTATGATCAAACCAGTTCTTTGCCATAGATTAAAATATGTTGTAGAACAGTATAGGTTAATTATAACTTCATCTGTATTGTTCTGCAGAAATGAAAAGTAATTTACATGTGGATTAAGTCTGAGATTTTGCTTTTATAATTCATGTGTCCACCTTTAATTTACCATATTGAAAAACAAGGTCGGTCTGACCGCCACTGTTTGTGATACATGGACATGTTCAGATTAATAACACAGGCAGAGTTTGGTTTTGTTTGCTCAGACTACCAACATAAATCTTTCTTATCAGATGTGGGCTGTGCTCTGATGACAGAGTAGTATGGAGTGTTTATGTAACGTTGGTAATAATAACATAATATCTATTACATTAATATATAGCACTGCAGAGTCAAAGAGATAAAACATGCTCACAAACCGACACAGGACACTTGAACTGTTTTATTCATTTATAGTAGCAGTAATTTGATTCATATTCAGTTTTCAGTATTGAGTTAATTATTAGGTCTGTACACAGTGTCCATATGAGGGGTAGACACTACGTCTTAAAAAAGGTTCTAAATGAAACAGGTCTGTAGACATGAATATGTGCTAAAAAGTTGATGTTTATTTGGTTAAATTCTTAACATCACTGAAGGGAAACAATCCCATAGAATTCAGACAAGAGAATATAAGCTAAAAAATAACAAAAAACTACCAACTGCAGCCTCACTGCAAGTTCCGACCTCCCTCCTGCTTTTCTTCTAAATTATTTACCTTTATATTCTGTCTCTCCTTACATGGATCCCACCACCTGAACAGATAAATGGAGACGTAGCAAAATGTTAAGCAAAAACAAATAACCAAATAAAACAAAGATTTGATTTCTGCAGACCTACACTAAACATATTACTACAGAATGCTACAGAACTGTGTTTTAACCCACTACCTCTGTGCACTATATGACACACAGTGAAGGATCTAATCATGCAAACCTGGACCCAGCCTGTCAAATGAGCAGCCAACCTGAAGACACAAGAATAAACCACAAACAAAACCCCACAACTATCCACATCTAATACCATCTAAACAGATTAAAATAATCAATAATCAAAACATTGATGATGAACAAGGCATAGTGAAATTAAAAGCTCCTAAGTTTCACAAGATCATCCGAATGGAAGCTAAGAAAAAAATACAGAAAGATCAATGACACCTTCTTTAAAACCCTTTACTGACCGATATTCTACAGCATGTCAGAATTCACAGGTTGCATTTTTGGAGAAAGTGGTTAATCTTCAGTGCGTTTTTGAGACCTGTCACATATGGTGCATATTACTCCTCCCATTCGAATTTTCACTGCAGTGAAACATGTTCTATATTTATCACGTCTCTCTGAGCAACTTTTTTTTAAAAAAAATAGTCAATCAAAAGTTTTATATATATTATGTGACTGTAATTACTCTGCCACAGTTCATCACCTGTGTGGTGCAGCAGTAATAATTATTATTATTCACTCACAACTAAATTCTATACATTGACTTGTCAGTGAGTGACTATAGGTAAAATTAATTCGGGCTAAACTGAGGTTGTTGAATAAATCAGCCAACAGCCTTTACTATATGACCTTATTGCTGTCACTGCACAGGTGTTGGATGATTTAGCAGCAGGAAACTGGCCTGTTACAACTGACATCATGTTGAATTACTTTTTTGTCCGCCACAAAAGTCACATAAAAAGTGGTTTCTTTCTTCCATTTTAGTTTGCTTGCCTGTTTGAAGGAAATGGAAAAAAATATATCCTGTAATCATTTCTGTTTTTTGTTTGTTTTGTTTTCAGATAATAAATAATACACATAAATTATGACACGTGAAAACCAAATATCTAGATTATCAGCTTTTCAATTTAAACAATGTGGAATGTAATAAAAGTGTAATAAAGTGGGCAGATGTGAGAAGATGAAATCTATTTTTGAAGCATTAAGAAACCAGTCATGCATTGAAACAGGTTTGACAGACCTTACTGCAGCCATATGCCTCGAGCCAGATATCGATTTTGTGAATTATTTTATTTTAACTAACCACAAATCATAGACAGTAGCAGTGTAATCGGCTGTCTTAGTCTATCGAAGAAAAGATACCGGCCCAAGTAACAATAATGGTACCAGACAGAAATACAATGCAATTCGATTTAGAGTGGCAAATTTAATGCATGTATTTTTATGGGTTTCTTGATATTTTCCCCTTTCTGTGAACTATGTGGGTACGAACAGTTCAAAAGCTGTTATGAACAAACATCATGGTTTGATTTAGTTTTTCTCGTTGACCCTTGTTTTAATTTTATGCCTGTAACTAATCAGTAAATCACGCAAGGCTATAGGAAATGAGAGTTTGTCACTGGCTGGTTCTCTGTTTATAGAATTAAAGAAAAGACCAACATTACTGCCCGAATGGAGGAAATTACAGCTTTACATATTTACTATCCTCTTCTCATTCTCTTTGAATTATTTAAATACCACTTCCTGCCAATATATTGTCTTTAGTGAGATGTAGATGGAGATACAGATGTAGATGTAGATGCAGATGTAAAAGGAGATGGAGATGTAGTTGGAGATGCATGCAGATTGATTTACTGTTCAATTACAAACACCCAGATGGATGAAAAGCGATGTACTGTTGTAGCTTTAACCATTCGAGTTTGATTCATATCCTCTGGTATGTGAATGAGTTGCAGATAATGATCATTTAAAAAATAAATAAATAAAATAAAATGGAGAAGCTGCCTCAGATGACCTGAAACACATGCGTATCAAACTAAAAGCCAGTGATTCATTAGATCACACCTTCTTACATCTCAACACATTCAGCGTGAATAATAACATTCACTCAGATGTGATGATAAATGAGCTCTGTTTGTTTCTGTCTTATCAGGATATTTTCCTTAAACGTGGCATGATAAGCTGCTAAAGAGCATGTCCAAGAATAACATCCAGACAAATCGGTGTGTATTTTCGACTCTATGTTCAAATAGGAGAACATTGCTGTAGTGAAGAATAATATTTTCAGGACCTGGAAATGTCAACAATGTTCACCTAATACAACCATAATTTAAAAAGGCATTACTTTATTTTATTTCTTTTTCTTGCAAGCTACAGCTGGCAAAGCAACTCATACTGTTTTTCTTCTTTTTTTTTTAAGTGTATTGATGTGTTTTATGACCTTGCTGGTATCTGTCTCTTGTGAAGTATCTGAAAGTGCAAGAAAGCCAGAGATTATTCAACAATGTGGACAATAATCTGAAACTGCACCACAAATGTAACTAATCACCAGAATGGTAAATAACTCATTACTGTGAGATGAAACTTCTGTTTTACTTTTGCTTTTATTCTCTTTATTCTCTTTACTTTCTCTAAGTTTTAGAGACTTGAACATACATGTGCTGTGTTTGACAATGGTGTAGGTTATTTTACCAGGCATTACATTTTTAGTGTCTTAGTAACCCATAATCTGATTTATGTAACTTCCTTCCTTAACGTGCAATCGCTTTTCCACCAGAATCACAAGATATTCTTAGTTCCTGGTGTGCTGTATTTCTTCCCAGCAGATCCCCACAGAATGGTGGTCATTTCAATAAATAAACAAATTAAAATGAGCTTTTCCAGTTCTGCCTTTTTAGATCTAAGTAAACACATTTGGACGGTAAACAGCTCTCCAGACCTCTGAGGCTAATTACAACCACACACTACAATGGAACAGTTCAGATAAATCTGCCACATTTAGTCTGCTCTTATTTCAGAAGAGCACAGCAGTTCATGGTGCTTGGCTTTGTATTCAAGTCACAAACATGCGTTTAGATGACATAAATCACAAACAGCAGATAAAGACGTCACAGAGCCTTTGCCTGTGCACAATTATATCACTTGTTTTGGTGGAACATGAATGTTACACATGACAAACCAAGACATGGTGTTAGAACGACTAAATCGAGTATATCTTTATGAAAACCTGCCATTTCCTTTGTGCTGGTTGATCTATTTTCATGTGGCATCAGGGACCTTAAAACCCTCAAAGACCTGAACAAGCACCAGCAAGAAAAGCATTAAATACATAAAAAGCATTAAATACATAAATACATATAAGGAACTCTAGTATAAGACAAAATGTTAGAAGAAAAATTAATGAAATGTAAAATATGAAAACTATGTACACATGAACTCTATACATAAATACAGAGGTATCTACTTATATACAATATAAGTAGATGTGATTCATTTGGACATTAGAGTCTCTGTACTGTACAAGGAAACACCATATTTTACAACACTGATTCACCACTAAAACCGATGTAGTTTAACAAATGACAGTAGTGTAAGGTTCTTGTTTTATAATGGTATTTTTTTTTTACTAATAGAATCACTTTATCCTCAGTTTTCTCAGCTTTGATATAATGACACTTGAATTTATACCAGATTTTCATAGAAAAATCCAAAGTGCAGAGGATAATATTTTAATAAATGGTGGTCAATCACAAAAAGAATCAGAAAAAGAAAGATGTTGAGTAAAATTCATTTGGTTTTGGCCACAAAAACAGTTCTAGGCCATTAAGGGTTAAAAACAGTATCACACCAATAACCCAGTCATTCTCTGTGACACTTGACCATGGCATCATAATTCAACACATAGAGTAGTCCCAGAGGATCATTTTCACTGCACAGGATAGTCTGTAAGATGTCTAGACAATGTTACGGTTACTGTTTGAGCATAAAAACAACCAGGTTAGGGTCAGAAAAAGGTCAGGGTAGGGAAAAATTCAATCAGAGAGACAAAGAGAGAAAGTGAGCAAATAAACGCAGCGTAAAACGGAACACAAACCCTGGGCTCCTGTATAGGTTTATAAACTTTAGTGTTCTGCCACTGCACTGTAAGCCCGGATGTCAAATAAACTTAAAAACATTTATTAGAATGCACTTGAAGATATAAGTTGGATGACATTGCTAGAAAATATCAAGTATAGTCAACTCATTTACAGATATAGTTGAATGTGTGAATATATTTAACTTTAATGGATTTAAATAATAAGTTTTAGGTATGACAATGTCTCTTTTTCTTCTGACCATGTAAATTGTCACTGCTCATGCATGTCTGGACATCCCAGTCTCAGTGCTTTTGGTCAAAGAGTTGCCGCTATAGTTTAGGTGCTTATCATACAAGACACAACTGAAAAAGTTCTAGGCGGCTGTCAGCTATCGATGATTGCTTGTTTTAACCATGAGAGTAGTGTTTTTTTTTTTTTATTGTCCAAAACGTTGTTGTGTTTTATTATCCATCAGACATTTTCTCTTAGCTAGGTGTCTGCGAGCTGACTTGCTACTTTTCTTAATGGGGGAGACAGTAAGCCCAGATAAGTTGAGTTTACTTTAAAAAAAAACTGAGAAAAGCAATTGTTTTAAAAAAAATTAAGTAATGATTAACAAACTTTTTAAGAACATTTAACTTAAAATTTTAGTTAAATGAAAGTTAAATGTACTTAAAAAGTTCTTTAATCATTACTTAATTTTATTAAGGCACCCACTTTTCTCTATTTTTTAAGTAAACTCCCCTTATCCGGGCTTACAGTGTGGTTACTTGTTACATCGCCCATTCACAATGTCCATTCACAATGTCTAAGGCTGTGCTTCCAGGAAATGTAAACCGAATTTGAAACAAACTTTTAAAAAGTCAGAAAATGAAAATGTGAGCTGTGTGTTTCCATGAACTGGTTGGTTCTATCATCCAGGCTGTGTTGTGTCATCAACAGATGGCGCTATAGAGGGTATGCACGTGACGTCACCGTTAGCGGAAGTCACCGCGGTTACGCCCACTGAGTGAAGAAATATGTAACTTTTGTCAATCTGAATCTGAATCTGTTTTTATGAGAACATTCTTCTAATTTTTGGTCCAAAATTGAAAATTATATCATATCTAAAAGTAACAATAAAATAAATATAACATCCCAAAATGTAATTACTTATTTTAAACATGATACTAACAATCTAGAATTTATTGTAAATTTATTCATATTATTTGGAAAATTTCATATACATAAAAACAAATATACTAAAACACACCCAAATTTTAAAATCTTCCTGTTAGAATTTGAAAATTATATTAAATCTTTAGAATTCATATATAATAAAAAAAAAAAAGCACTAACACATTGGCTATTTATAAACAATTTTTCAATACTGACTGAACTCTCTGTTGTATTTATGTATTTATATTTGTCAGATTTATTATTTATTTACTTATTTACTTTTTTTAAATTATAATTTGTATTTTTAAATCTATGCATTATTTTCTTAAACTTATATGTTCAAATGGTTTTTCTCTTTTGACATCTCAATGTTTGTTTAAAATTTTGTACTGTATACTCAAATGTTGTTAATAAAGTTGTTTAAAAAAAAAAAACGTCCACTGAGTGGCAGAAAGAGGGAGATGAGTAGCGGCTTTGACTTGAATACTGCGAAAACTTTAGAACAATCAAAAAAATGGGGAAGAGCTGTTGTGCCATTGATTGCACAAATAGGTTTAAAAAGCAAGTTTTAGCGGCGACCTAAAGCCAAAGACAGGAGAAGCAGATGGATCGCTGCAATTCAGAGAAATAACTGGAATCCAGACAACAAAACCTGGATTTGTGGTTGCCATTTTGTGTCAGGTAACATTAATTTATGCTGTATTCTTATGTAAAATCATACCTTAAATTACATATTGTTTTGGCTAACGTTCCTTCTTAGTAAAGCTCTTAATGTTAGCATCTGTCATTTAGTTCTACATTTCATAACTGAAACGTTTTTGTCTTCAGTTGTGTGATTCTGAACCTTGTGCTCTACATGATTTGTAAACTAGCTTAAACTGAGGCTAACCTAGTTTTCCATATAAGGGGGTACTCTAACACAAAGCTGTTGTAGCTGTGTTGTATCCAGTATTTGATATGAACTCTACTTAAATCTCCACAGTACCAGTAGATCATCCACTCACTTGGGTCAATACTAAGGGTTCAACTCCAGTAAATCAGTAGTGAACTGTGAGCACTACTGCTGGGCCTTTACCTTGGCAATCACTGCCAAGAAAATACGTCTGCACTGACAGAAAACCTCCAAAACAATAGTATGTTGAATTGAAAGCACTCACCAGCTGTAATCCTCTAATTAACGATGACGAGGATGTCAACAACTCTTTGTCTTTTGTATGCTTTCAGGCTTTGCATTGGGTATTTTCCCGGCATTGAAATCAGGTTCATATAAATGTCAGGATACGTGATTTCCGGCCACATATCAATGTTCGTAGACCACTTGTTGTTTGGTAGTTGAATGGATCCATGTCCAGTCCAATTGTCTTTAATTTCATGTTATATTCTACATTTTTCCCGGTCTGGCTGTAGTTACTGCTATGCTCCGCCATGTTGAGGCGGTTTGTTTTTGCCACTCAGTCTGACTTAGAGGGGCATATGTGCATTCCCTCTGTTGTTGTTTTCCGCCTAAAACAGTTGAATGAGAAAGAGGAATAATCTGGTTTCTTCATCAGTTTTCACACTTTGTCTGAATAAAGAACCCAGGTCTTGTGAGACTTGGGTTCTTGTGAGACTTTTTTTTTTTAGTCCCATTTGAATTGTGCTACTATTTACTCATATGGTTGTCAATTTGGAAGAACATTTTTACAAGTTAAGAAAGTCACAATTAAGTAGCATCTAATTTTGTGAGAAATGGCTGCATCTGTGGACAGCATCTCTTGGAAATATGGCAAAAAAAAAAAAAAAAAAAAAAAAAACTCCATCTTTATCTCTTCTTTTTTTTTTTCTTTGCAAAAATGTCCTGTTTCCATAATATTTCAAAATGAAATATTATGAAACTTTAAAATGTGCTTTAAATAAGATTATGAAAATTCATCTAATGACACTGCTTGTGAATAAAATATGCTAGAAGTGTAAAATCTGATGCCCAGGGTTCTTGGCCAAGCGACAAAATGTGACGACTTGTGAGTGAGAGCAGACTCAAATAGTTGAATAGGAGGAGTACATTGTCTGAAATATTTATCCGATGGCAGGATTAATCCAGCAGACCCAATCCTGTGAGCCAGACTACTTTAAAGCAGCTTTAACCATTAAGACGGGTCAGTTTGTTTTTTCAGGACCAGTGTTTGTAGTTGCATGCACTCTTCCACATTTGTTGAAAGAACTGGAGATGACAAATAACTCATGAAAAAAGGAACATTTTGGCTGTTGTTAAATATTTATGTGGATGGTGGAGTAAATTGCTTGAGAGGATTACGATTGTATGGTTATTTAGCTGTAATCGGATGCCCCGACCCCTCATCATTACTGATCTCCAGTCAAGTGGATGCTGGACCTTTTTGCTCTGTATTTCTTCTTTACCAGTGGAATGGAGTTTGTCATGATCATCTGTGATCCCCATCATGACTACCAAAGCCTGAAGACAAACATCTAAATGTAGTTTTAGGCTTCAGAAGTATTTTTTATGTCTGCTGAAGTACTTTGTTTGCTTTAATGCAGCAGTGGAAAAGTGTACATTAGAGACAGCTTGGACCTTTGACAAAGATAGCATTGAATTGCACCTATAACGTATGGACATCTAGAACCTATAACTCATGAGATTTCTTTACAAATCTATTGGCACTATATATCTGTACAAATATTTATCAATAAATGGAAAATCATATGATGGCATTAATGTTTGTTTAGCTTTAATGAACATTTCAGTTTGGTTTTAAATGGACTGGATTTATCCCATACAGACCCAGTACTACTTTTGTGTCAGTTCCCAAATGATTTTTCTCTGTATTTTAACTATTCTTAAGTGATTCATTGCAATTTATGATAATATTATCCTTTGTATTTCATGTATTGTTCAGTTAAAATCTTGTATTTTCCTATATTTAATTCACAGATCATGTAGATGTTCATAAAAGCTCAGAGCAAATTCAGTGGTTATTATATCAAAACAGAGAAAACTGAAGAAAAAGTGTCTTTTTAAACAAATCTCTCGTTAACTGAACATAAATCCAGTGTGTCCATCCACTGTCATTGATCCAACTCCATGGGTTTTACTGGTAAATCAGTGTTGTAAAAAATGATGGTGTTTCCATGGTAACTACAGATCCTCTGAACGTCCTAATGGGTCATATCTGGTGACCATGAAAAGATGAATAACTGTATTTTACACTAATTATTAACATGTATTAATAGGATAAGTGGTTCAACAGGTATTAAACAGTTTAGATCAGTAGATGGTTTTGGTCGTCAATGGTTGTTTGGGTCTTTATGTTAATATACAGGACCATGCAGTTACACTTTTTATTTTGAGCTTTTTTTATGAACATTTCGTTACTAACAGCCATAAGTTACATCTAATAATATATAACAAACTGTAAATACAACATGGGAGTGCAGAAAAAAAATCTGTTTAATGTTTTGAATGCATTTATTATTTCAGCTTATTGATTTAGGTCCTGTTTGTAATATTTTTTTATAATGAGGATCTGGTTACAAAAATACTATATAATATTCTTAGTTATGCTGTCATCAGTATGTAATCACACAAAAAACTAGCATGGTTGTGTTTTTATAATAGATTGATATCTACAGAGGAAGTGGATCAAATTTCATTTTTTAGGGAATCCTGGGGGAATCCTGCAGAACCGGAGTAAAGTTTGGTTTTCATCGTATATGATTGAGACTGGACAGAAAAAAAAAAGAATCTGCAGGAGCAGCAGGAATGGTGATTGTAATACCAACGCATGTGAATATTTAATGATGGATAGTATGAAATGGTGTTGAAAACCTCCTGTTTTGCTCAGTTTAAGATGGCAGAGGTGTCAGAAAAACATGGGAATGGGACTGGACGGGAGCCGTTATTCATTATTCTGATTTGGACAGGGCAGAATGTTTTAGTGGGAGTGGGATGAGACTGGAGTGAAAACCCACTCTAGTGTCTTTGTTGCTGTGTTTCTACAGTAGCTCAGTGTGGACCTCCTCTTGTGTTTTTTCTGTTTTACAGTGAGTGGAATCAGTATTAAAGTCTATTATTGTCTCCCTCTATGTGTGAATGAAGAGCATGTTTTAAACTGAAAAGCCCAGAACAGATTAAGCAAACACTGACTCTAATGAAGGACCACCATAGGCGAGGGTGTGTGTGTGTGTGTGGGGGGGGGTTATAATCTGCAGCTTCACCACTAGATGTCACTTAAGATCACATAGTGAGCCTCTAAATGTTTAGTGGGAAATGTACATTACTTTATTTGTTGAGGATCCCTAGAAGTAAAGTCATGAATGCATTGTATAGTGCGTATTTCCAGTATCTGAATGCATGTAGTCGTGCATCCCTTACTGCTTTGGGTCTCCATGAGACAGTCTGATGCCAATCGTGCTTCTTCTCCACAGGAAGAGCAAAGGCTAAGCAAACAAACAATTCCCAGCTACAGTATTTCACACAACACACCACATCTAAAATGTGGGAAAGAGATCCTACATCTGTATCTCATATTAGACAGAGACAGATGATATGCATGAAATCAGTACTGGGGAAGCTCTCAGCAGTGTTATGTAGTGACAAGGCTTCAAGCTACTCGTGAGATTTTTGAAACTGCATCCATATCAAATCTCAATCTGTGCTGCTCCTGGTCATTTACATAACAGACCCTCTGGACCTCACTCATACGACAGAAATTCCACCTCGATGGCCAACAGATGGAGGTGAATGAGTTCTCATGCAATGAGATAATCCCACTTTCAGAATGTGTCATAACAAAGCTGCAAACAGCCAGTCATCTTACATGCATGTTGAAATGGAGACTGTTCCCACATTCTTGCCTCTGATTTTTCTGCACAGATCAGAAAGGAAGTATCACTTTTTCACCTTCAAATACTTTTGACCTCTGTCTCACACTTCAGCGATGGAATGAGTATTCAAGCCCATCAGTGGAGAAACAGAAAAGCATCCATTACACTTAACATTCCTGTCATGTAGTTGTTTTGGTTGGGCCAATTGTCAGCAGGCAAATATTACCAGTAGATGGAGATTATTTCATCATTTCAATCATCAAGATAACCCTGTAACACCAAACATATCATATTTGATATAGGAGTTTTGAAGTCCCATACACGATCAGTGATATTTTTTTTCTTGAAAAACCTGATGTATACAATTAGATACATGCAATACACAGATAATCCACCAGGGGAAGAGGGATTTGATCACCAGAGGCCTTTCCACTGACATTACAACTGAATCCTAATTCACCCCTTGGCCCTCCCTCTTGGCCCTCCCCCTCCGTTTTGCATGTACACGTGAAGGGGTAGTGTTGTCCAGATTCTCGATTAGACAGAGGGGAAAGGCTGAGGCGGAGGGCTGTATAGCCCTTGAAACAGAGATATTTCAGGACCATGCTACGAACAGAGCGGTAGGAAAAATCTCCCATAATTCTGCTCAAATCATTGGCAAGATGGAGGTAAACATAGCAAAAAAGTGCAGCAGTGTGATGAAAGAAACACACAAATGTATGTATTTTCTTCGTAAACAACTTAATCATTTGATCGACCGTTTAATGCCATTCAGCCGTACAAAGATGCCCAAAGCCCATGGAACAGAGATGGTTACAGCTACTGATGGCATGGGGAATACTTTTGAAAACAGTTGTCGCATCTGTTAATAGCGGCATCGATGACTGCTGATGATGCAACAGGTTGTGAAGGGTTGTCCCGTTTCATAGGGGAATGTTTTAACCCCTAACCCTTGCAGCTCCATTTCAAGGGGTAGTGCCAAGTGCAAGAGCCAAAAGGCCAAGGGGGAGGGCTAAGGGGTGAATTGGGATTGGGCCTACAAGTCATTAATGAGGAAGGAGGCAGAACTTTGCCAATTTTGAAAAGGAATTACCAATTTGTTTGACATGTTTATACTATATTATGTTTTTGTTTGTTCAAAAATAATAATATTTGAGCAGTGAGACCCGATGTATCAAATATGATACAAAATTGAAACTCATACATGGAATTGATATTTGAAAAAAAAAAATTGGGGTTGTTCAGAAGGACCAGTAAAGGCTCTAGTTTCAAAGAACTGGAATTTTCTGTCGTTAATATAATAGTTCAGGCTTTGCAGGGTTAAAACTGGACACCTTTGTCCGCTGTTTTGTTTAATGTTTACATCAGGTGAGAAAGTAAGAAAAAGGAAGAAGTGATAAATAAAAAAAGAAAAATGCAAAAAGAATATAGGAGAAATAATAACAGAGGAATAATTGGGAATGAAAACAGAGAACAGAAGTAGAGAAAAAAATAAATAAATCATTAGTAGTTTATTTTTTCAAGTAAAATCCAAACATAAAGGGTAGCCACAAACAATATTAAGGGCTCTGTGGATTTGTAAGGCTCATCATGAATAAAACCAGACTGCTGGATAATCTAATCTAATCTATATCTAATCTATATAATCTAATATATTAAACCAATTGAAAATTTGACCTTGGCATTAGATTAAGATGCTGTTCACTAACCACAAATTTGTGCACCAAGCTGCAGGGTAATGTGTCTGTTGGGCAACTCACCCTCAAATATAAACACTGCAGCCCAGGAGCAAAAATTGAGGGATTACCTGTCATATAGTCCCCATCCGTTGAGAACCATGAATGTTTGGACAAAAATTCTGCTAATCCATTTTATAGATTTCTTTGCAGAAAGATTTAAAAATATCTAATTGAGCTTCCAGTGGTGCTCAATGAAAAGCCAAGGAATCACAACAAAACTCACTGGGATTTATGCTGTGGCCAGGACATGTTTTATAGTTCTTCAGAATATCAAAAAAAACGTCTGAGGGATTCATCCTCTGAAAATCAGTTTCATGGCAGTCCATTTAATTTCTCTTATGTAATACACCTTGTTGGATGTCCAAGGCCAACAAATAGACATTGCTATGACTAGAAATAGCCACTAGGAAGGCTACAAACATTTTCCTCTGAAATGTAATTGGAAACAACAGAAAGTACAGGTGAACTGGAGTACATACAGTAGGTATTAACTATGACAAATAAGTTTTTAAGTGCAAGGCATTTTTTCCCCCTAAAAAGCTTGAAAATATGTTTTAATTTAAGTTTGGATGAACTTCAGATAAAGGTTTTACTGTTTTTATCCTTGTTTATCGCCCTCATCTTCAGGACACAGATAACCTTTTATTTTCCATAAGCACATTAGTTCCACTGACAGATGAGTTTCACCGAATGAGGTATTAATCACTGTGACATGCCAGGAGTATTTTGGCACTTTGATATCTTTCCTTTGCTCATCAGTTATATATGTAACTGCTTTCTTTTTTACTTCCTCTTGGGCCAAAATTCCTGTCTTTTGAAATATCCATTTCATCAGATCCCTAACATCTCCTAGCAGTTACCTCAGCACCTTCCAGTTGTGGCTCTTAATGTCTAACAGAGTCAGAGAGCAGATGGGAGGGGGTGACTCACCCAGCACGTCCCTCTGATTAGAAACAGAAACCTGAATGTTTGCATCTCTTGCTCTGCAGGGGCAATTGGAGCCAGAGGCTGCATGTAGGGCTCCTTCCATTTGCATTTAATTTCCAGTGTGTTATTGGCACAATTTTCACACACAAGGCTGAGACAGGAACTCAATATTTTCAGCTCACAACTACTGGCACTTCTATGTTCTACAAAGATTTTATCACATGCTCGTCTTGGTTGCCTGTGGTTCAGTAATAGTGCTCAAGAAAGGATGTAGCTTATTTTCTTCCACTGATTCCTCTGAGCTTGAAGCTGCCTTCTCCTTTTTGTAAAATAAAAAAAAAATGCAGCATGATTCCACAGCTGACCCTGAGCTGCCCTCTCCCAAAACAGTGTGGCCTTTCCTTTTTCCCAAAACTCACGTTCTTGCATTCCATCTTGGATTTATTTACTGAAAGTTATCACTGACAACAACACAAAAGACTGAACCGAGGATTTTGGGTTCAAAACATGTTCCTTTTATTTGTCAAAGTTAGCAGATTGCCAAAGTTTAATTCAATAGCTCTCCAAAAGTCTGTTCCTTCAAATTTACACCCCAACTCTAAAAAAAATGTATTTAATGTATGTATTTAAATACAAGAGTTAGCGCACTGAAACTAAATTTGATCATTCATTTGAGGCAAACTGATATCTTATGTTCCCGCTGTTGAGCTGATGGAATATATGTTTCAATAAAACAAAACTGCATCTTAATAATTCAATGCTGGCATGTAAGGCTGACATATTTTTCTAAATGTAGATGGATGGATTCACCGCTGTGCTTGCTTTTCCTCATTTGATCTCATTAAACCAAAAAAAAACACAAAACTAGAAATCAAACAGCATGGTTCTGCCACTGCATTGTTTTCTTCTTTCTTACATCTTATTCGTCTGAATAGACAATATAGCTGTGAAAAAATGTTACTTTTGGCTGAAATATTTTTCAAATCTCTTACTGTATATATTTCTTGATGTATATGCGTTAACCAAAGTGTTTAAATCAGTAATTCTAAAATTAGATTAGTAAATCTAAATTGGGGAGAGGGAGCTCGCATTTCTGACAGAAACAGACTGAACAAACTCATTAAGAAAGCGAACTCCATCATTGGGACTGGACTGGAAACAGTTCAGCAGGTGGCTGGGGTGAGAATGCTCAGGAAACTGGACTCTATTCTGAAGAACGCATCTCACCCATTGCACCATCTTGAGGTGTTCAGAGAGAGCACCTTCAGCCACAGACTGCTCCCCCCTCGGTCCAAGACTGAACGCAGTAGGAGGTCCTTCCTGCCGGCTGCTATTAGACTTTTTAATATCGCTGTGCGATAAATTATTATTGTATGCTGTGCATACTTAGGTATGTTAGGTGTTTTCAGGTTATTGTATTATATACATTACTTGTATTGTACATATATATATATAGATATATATAGATTATATATATCTTCTATTCTGTTTATTATTTATTTGTTCCATTGATGACTGTTTGTGGGATGTTCATGCGATGGGTCAGAGTGTTTTTCTTCTTGTACTGCTGCTGTTGTAACAAAGCAATTTCCTGCAAAGGATCAATAAGTATCTATCTATCTATCTATCTATCTATCTATCTATCTATCTATCTATCTATCTATCTATCTATCTATCTATCTATCTATCTATCTATCTATCTATCTATCTATCTATCTATCTATCTATCTATCTATCTATCTATCTATCTATCTATCTATCTATCTATCTATCTATCTATCTATCTATCTATCTATCTATCTATCTATCTATCTAAGTGCCCTGAACATCTGCAGTTTGCCTCTCCATATTAACATCCCCTGTTCAGCATTTCTCATAAAAAAAATGTATCAACAGACTTGAGAATTATTCTTCTGGAGTCCAGCATTATGGTCCATTACCATCTCGAGTGTAGACAAGGGTTAATATTATTTTATATTGGTAGTGTAATTTGCAGTTCCACCACTAGATGCCACTGAAAATTCATACAGTGAATCTTCAAATATAAAGTAAGTAATGTTTGTTGCTTGTGTAATGTTTAAACTTTGCATCTCTTTTCCATTAAACTGAAAAATTAAATGTTATTCCCTGATTCTTTCACAGCAATCATGTTCTAAAAACACAAATAACAAGTGGTTCCTTGCGCAACAAACCCCACCCCTTGCACATATTGCAGCTTATTTTGGCATCGATCCAGCTGACGTCAGCATATCAATTGCCTCTATATTTGTGCCAAGTTTGAAGTAAACTGAAGCAAAATTGATGTTTTTATAGACATTTGAAATTTCACCCATTATAAGTAAATGGGAAAAAAATTTAAGAAATTCATAAAAAGTGGAAACTTTGACTTACTTTTTCCAAAATGTAATGACATCTATTCTGGGTCACTGGCAATCTATAATCCCAATTTGGTATGAATTCAACCAATAGTTTTGCTTCTATAAACATGTGAAATTGTGCCCATTATAAGTAAATGGGAAAAAAAATTTAAGAGGTTCATAAAAAATGGAAACTTTGACCTACTTTTTCCAAAATGTAATTACACCTATTCTGGGTCACTGGCAATCTATAAAACTAATTTGGTATGAATTCAACCAATAGTTTTGCTGCTATAGTGTTAACAAACAAACAAACAAACAAACAAACAAACAAACAAACAAACAAACCGAACCAAAAACAATACCTTCCCTTTCTTGGGGCGGGGTAATAAAAAACACCGACACCTTCAGAAAACTCCACGTGCCTGTTCAAGAGGCAAAATATGGGAAAACGCTTCATCATTTCTGCTGTGTTTCTGGTCGCCAGGTCTGTTGGAGGTGAAGGACTGAAAGGTTTGAGTGGATGTGTACGCTTCACCTTGAGTTTTGTCTCTCAGAGAGAACTGCACAGTAGGTCAAAAGTGCAGAAAGTGGAGAAAGCCATTTAAGTGGAGTTGGTTTGTTTTCATTTTGCTCTGGCTCCAAATGCTACACGGTGATAATATTATTGACTGAAGGTACAAACTCACTGAGCAAAGCCTGACACTAAGAAATGTCCTGAACACAGCAAACAACAGGAAAATAGAAAATACAAGCACATGAAGGGGTTTGTGCAGGTAAGTCCACCACTGCACAGTGACACAGGGACAAAATAAATACAGGATTACTAGTATAAGAGAAGAGGTTTGTGTGTGTGTGTGTGTGTGTGTGTGTGTTACATTCCTTGCCTTCAAATGTGAAAGTTTTAAAAGTGCATTGACACCTTCTTTTTTATCATAGAAGACTCATGTTTCAAGTTATGTTTCAACATACAACCTTAGCAGTGGTACTAGTAGTACATATTTTGCTACTTTTGTAAATAATTCAGAGTTGATTCTTTCTTGCAGTGCATGACTTTCTTTGTTTCATCTTGTTTCTAGTTTCATCTTTTTTTTGCCTCACTCAAATGCCTTTCTGTTTGTTTGATTAAATGACAAAGGTTGACTTTATCCAGCCACAAGTCTAAAAAAGAAAATCTTTTTTGCTTACTTGCCTGACCGAATTAAAGTGAAATAAACAGATAGATAACAGATGAAAACTTTCAATGCTGACAGCAGCTTTGTGTTAGCGCTGACCTAGTCATGTGTTGAAGAGGACAGAGATGAAAGTGAGTGTTCAGGCATGTTACTGCAGGGAGCAGGCCTGAGGAGCACAACAGAAAAATACCCAGTAACAAGACAAATGTTAGCAGCTGTTCCTGAATGAACAAAACTGTTATTTGACTCACCAGTACAGTATAAAGTATAACCTTGGAATGAGAATGTAACTTAATGTATTATGTAAAAGGTCTCCAGCATTCCTGTTCTGTATTATTACAACTGAAGTCTGGTATTTTACTTTCCCAGATTAGAGTGTGTTTTATGACTCATCAGAATATTGGAAATGTAAGGTGAATATCAGTCAATGATCTAGTTGTACTCTATGTGATATAACAGAGGTAATTTGTGTAAATTATTATGAAGAGATTAATTAATTTTCTTTATTATCCTAACACAATTAGAGAAATGTGAACAGTCACAATCAAGACCAGACCAGATGCATAGCAGTGCATTACAGCAACTATATTTTTGTCATGATATAGCTAAAAGAATAGCTTTTTTATTCTCAGATAATGTTAATAATGTTTAATTTAAGGGAATTAAACATAGAAACATAGTAGTAAGCAAAACACACTCATCACACTACATGCGACATTGCACAATGGACTCTCAGTTAAGGCTTTTCTTTTGGCCTGGTTGTTACAGATGAACTCTTTGTAGTTTAGCTTGCAAAAATGATTACATAAGATTTGGCCGGTATCTACCCCAGACAACCACAGTTCCCTCTCTAAAAATGTCAGCAGGTAGTTTTCAACACAAAGTAATGGTTCTAAGAAATAAATGAGCACTTAAGTGATATTTCTACACTTGTGGTCTTGGCTTCTCTTGAAATAAAATTCATCTTTACACATGTGAAATGTTAAAAATCAAAATCTGAGGCCAAGATGAGACCAAGACCTTAATTTATTCAAAGTGCTTTCATTGCAGTGTTAAAAATTTCTCTCTCTTTTATGAGGATATGGATGAAACCACTGTAGACTAGAGGACAGACAAAGAATGAGAAACAGCAGTCTGACTGAGTGATACCAAATATATGATTGGAGAAGCACTTTAGCATGATCTTGTAATTGAATAAGCTACTTGATCTGCCGTGTGTTTCCTTGTTAATGCCCTGGTTGTATCCTGGTATGTACTAGACCAAAGGACACAGCGTAACAACAGCTGTAAGTAGAGAAGATGAAGTGTAACAGTGAGGGTCCAGGAAATGATTTCCATGGTTGGTCTGCTGTCATCAGCTGGCTCAGCTCACTTCTGCTCTAAGGAAACCTAATGATGCAGAAGATGGGATGTAGGCCAGGAGGATTGGTACTGTAAATAGCCTTGTAGCATTTTTTTTTAAAAAATCAAAAGAAACGCTTTTTCCTGTCAGGTTACTTTGTTAAAAAAGCACTGATCAAACAGAATCAGAAACACAAGGTTAATCACATTTATGACCCTAAGATGATTTTGGGGTATTTGCACGATCAACTTAGTCTGCAGGAAAAAAAATCCATACTGGAAGAGCAAACAACTCCCATGGTCCATGGAGCCAAACGAATCAAAAATGAAACAGGATATTATGATCATACTGATCCCTTATTTTTAAATTCTCATGTTTTGAAGTTTAAAGACTTGCTTTATTATAGAACAATGCAAATCATGTTTAAAGCACAAAAACAAAACAAAACACTATCAGATTGTGTGCAAAAGTTTTTTTATAGTGTTTGAAAGTAAATATAAGTTGAGAGACAGATGCAAATTTATGTGACAAAAAGCTAAAAAAAAAAAATAAATAAAAAGAAGTTAGAAGAAGATGTATTTATTTTAAAGGGATTCAGCTGTCGAATTGTGCTAATTTAAAACTCAAGCAATGTCAAAATAGCATTATAATCATCTGTATTTGACAGTTATGGCTGTACATACATATGTGCATGTATAAAATACATATATAGGCCTATGTATATATATTTTTTCTTTCTACTTGACACCATGTATTGTGTAGCTTAAGCTGTAAAATAGGTGGACATTAATAAGCTTTACTTCTCCCTGAGCCCTTTTCAGTCAAATTGTATTATTTCTCTCTTATTCCATTGTTTTGAAATGCATATATGACTGAAATAAACTGACATTTTCCTACAGATGAAGTTCCTGTTGCAGCATGTGGTTCATATATTTAGATGTTCATCATGTCAGTAACAATTTCATGGCACAGTTGCAATGTGGAGGCAACGCAGGAAATGAAAAGATAGATATCTAATTTAATTATAGCTCTTTATCTTGGGAATGGGGGGTGGGGGTGGTGGGGAGGTGGAGGTAAATCCGATGGGATTATTTTAGTAGGAAGTCTGCAACAAAAAACACTTCCTCAACAATTTCTCCAGTTGTACATTTTCATTGTTCAATAGTTTTGCTCCTCAGTTCTCTACAATTGTTTGAATAAATCAGTCTAATCAGTCATGTGCATGTGGTGAGGGCTCACAAGTTAGTGATTATTATGGCAAACAGGGATAAATGACTGAGTTTTAGTAGATGCTTGATGTGTGTAATGACCTGGAAATATAAGTTTGTACTTAATAGCACCATTTAAAGCATCATTTTAACCTAGCAAGTAAAAGTCTCAACACACCTTTAGCTTTGTTCTTTTTGCAGGGTTGAAATGAGCATACATTTTAATTTCTGATTCTTTTATTTTCAAATACAACAACAAATACAGGAAATATGTACACAGTCTTTAAAGACACACAAAAAACTGAACTGAATGTGTTCTAAAGGTTAAACTCCCAACTGAGTGTGACCCCTGACCCCATAACAAGAAGCTGCACAGTTAGAAACATCTGACATGTATTGAACAAAACCTGGGATAAAACATCAAAACATGAATGCAATAAATCTCATACTGTCTGAACAAAAAAGTTAAAGACATACAAGTACAAAGGAAATACACTAAATATGACCACTTTGGTTCATAGAAGCTGTTTTTCTCTGCAGCTTTTGTTTTTAATGCTGTACATACTTCCCATATATCTAGATTACATCTCAGAAATGTGCTCATTATAACTTTACTAAACCAACAAACCTGATGTTTACCTAGGACTTTTGGACAGTACTGTACAATTAAAGGATGATTGCCTTTCAATTGTACCTGGAATTAAATACTGTAGTGGAACATTGGCTTTTTAGAACACGTGAGGCTGCACCACAGTAAACACGTTTGTATCCTTTATTGATTCACATGTATTTTAACCCACTCACACACTGGGATCAGAGTAAAACGTATTGTTTCATAATACTCAGAGGATTTATCCACCAATCACTAACCATGTCTTAACTTCAATGCTGGTGGTCTTGCTAATCATATCACAGCATTAATGAAAGGCCTTTTGAACTGGGAAGCCACAGCCGGAAAGCTGGGTGTTAGTCCACGGGTGATCCATTCCCTCTTGGCAACCATGTGGGCTTCAGGCAAAGTCATAATATGATTACATTCTCACTTTAATCTCAATAAACACACATAAATGAATTAAATGTGATTCAGAGCACTGGGCATAGAAGAAATAAAACACAGAAGCAGAATTACCTTGATCGGGACAACAAAGCGTTAGAAAAGACTTCTGTTTTTTGAAGCAGCATAGAGGATTACATGTGGTTATTTATGTAGTCACACTTACTTTTATTTTATATATTCTGTTCATCTAAACCATGTGTTTTACCTGTAAAAAAAAATGAGAGATGATCAATCCGTAATCCCTCTCTCCAGGTCAGGACTTTTCTCAGGGTATTTAGAGCCACACTAGCAAACCCAACCTGATTTTTTTCCTTAAAAAAGAAACAGTCTTGTGGGATTTAAACAACGGTGGCTATGTACTGTTGACATGATGTGTAAACTGTATTTCAACAGTTCAAGCAGGTTGTAAATAGTTTCAAGATGTAGGAAATACAGACAGTTGACAGAAAATGTCAGTGAAAAGTGTGAGCGAGGTGGATTTAATTAAGAACAGTCTGTAAAGAAGGCTACTTGTCACGGCTGACATACCACACATTACACCTAATCTAGTGTGGTGCAAAGAAAACAGGCAGTGGGTGAGTTGAAAAAAAAAAGATGAATATTTTTCTATTACTATTCCCAGACTGTGGAAAGAAAGAGACTTTGAAGCTCTGTTGAGTTATACCATTTCATTTCTTGGTACTGTAAGATTCAAGCACTAATAAAAGAGGAGAGTGTATTCAGGGTGAGTATACCACATGGGAACATGTCTCTTCTCAGTGTTTCCACATGACAATGCCTCCATCCACTGGACACAGGAGGTAAGTGTATTTTTACCTCCGCCAGGAGCTATTGTGATCGCTTTGCTTTGTGTGCGTGAGTGCGTGTTTGTTTGTTTGTTTGTTAGCAAGATAACTCAAAAAGTGATGGACAAATTTTCATGAAATTTTCAGGAAGTGTTGATACTGGCACAAGGAAGAAATGATTAAATTTTGGTGGTGATGGGGGGGGGGCACTGATCTACCTTGGTGGAGGTCTGCGCTCTCTGAGTGCTTTTCTTGTTTACAGTGTATTCTCTATTTTACAGCAGTTAACCCTTTAAACCCTAAGTCTAAAATGGCCCACTTGGACTTTTTTTTCTTATTTTGATTATAAAAAGGTTAGAAAATATGCTGTGAGTGAGTTCGTTTGCCCATTTTTCCATAGCACTTTGTTTTTTCCAGATCTTTCAAAATTTAGCAATCATTTACAATTTACTGCATATTATAATACAGCTAAATCAGCTTCTTGTCCAGCTTCAAGTACAGGCATGAGTGAAATTACCCTAATGACCCAATAAAACCTATGAAGCGCAATGTCTCAGGTTAATTTCATTCATTTCATTTGTTTGCATGCAAATTCAAAATAAAAAAATAAAAAATAAAAAAATAAAAAAATATTCATCTATACTCCAAAAGGAGTGGGAAGAAGAAAAGCTTATTTAATCCCACCCCCATTCTCATCATCAAATAACTTAACATAATAACATTTTAAATACTCACTCCTGTCCTTTGACTTCAAGCCAGAACAATGAACAAAAAATAGGCCTAAACCAAATTAGAATGAACTCATTTGACAGTATTTACATTGCATAACCAAAATGTGTAAAAAAATAAAAATAAATAAATAAAAAGGAAACAAAGTACATTCCTGGTGGTGTTACCACAGGTAACAATTAACCGTCAACTTACATGATAATAATTACATACCAACAATGGTAAAAACAAAAAACTGCAATACCACAAGTGGTAAAGAACAGCAATAATTACACATCAACAATGGGAAGAAAAAAAAAACAAAAAAACTACAATAGCCCTAATGGTAAAGGGGAGCACATACCAGCAATGGTAAGAACAATACCAGATGGTAATGGACAACACAGACCAACTAGATGAGGAACAACAACCACACATTAACATATAAGAGAGTATTTATGGAACATCAGTTTTAAGACCCTCCATCTTTATACTGGGACCAGACCATCTGTTTATATACCAGTTTAAATCGGTGGATATTTTGGCATTGCTTGTGTTGGATGTCCAGACTGTTCCAAAGTTTCACTCCACATACAGACAAACAAAAACGTTTATGAGTGGTTCAAAATTTGGGTAATGTGAAATCTCAAAAGCCTCTCAAATTATGAGTACTCTCCCAAATTGTGAAGTTTTTTTGTATATTACTTGGTAGTAATTTGTTGAATGCTTTAAATAAGATTATTCCTGTATAATATTTTACAAGATCATGGATTTTTAATTGTAATAGTAATAGGTTTCAGAAACTGTTGGAATTTTTCCAATTGCACAATCTGTGAAAGAGTTACAGCCTTCCAAACTGCATATGTGCAGGGTGTGTCAACAATGACACGTCAGGCTTTAAAGAGTTAAAGGTAACAGATTACATTTGCTGCCTGTTAATGTGAGATATAACCACAGTCAGGCATAAAACACTGAAAAGACTCAAAGAGACCAGACCTCTACCACAGCAGAGTTCACCGTTGTTCTCAGTTCATGATATTGTTAAACCACAAACAAACCACAATTTATGAGCTGTGGTTTCCTCCTTTTGGTTAGTACGTGCCACTGTTTTTTTTGGGTTTTTTTTTCCCCTTTTTGACCTATTCAACAGTTTTTTATTCATTTAAATTTAGTGAGAAGAAAGATGAAAACAATTGCAGCCTCCACCTCTTCCTTACATTAAATGGTGGATTATTCCCATTATTTTACTTATTCATTCAAATTACAACTTAATTCTTGAAAACCATTTATTATCAGTACAATAAAACAAAAGAAAAAGACAAAGATAAAAATATCATGTATCTATCCACTAAGCACCCCAAGAGGTTTTTGAAATTATCTCAGCAAAATAAGTACAGCTTTGTGCAAACATCCTCGGCCACCATTTGGGTTGTTTTAGCAAAGTTATAACACATGATATTCTCAGTCTTTGTATTAAGATGCAACCAGGATGTATGAGAGACATGTAAATGCAAAAACAGCTTCTACAGACCAATCTGGTGAGTATTTATTATGATCTCCAGTTGCACTTAACATACCTTTAATCCTTTTGTTCAGACACTATGAAATTTATTACATTAATTTTCTGATGTTTTATATCCGGTTTCATTCAACACATGCCAGATGTTTTTTCTTTCTTTCTTTCTTTGTTTTTTATTATGATTTTTTGTTACATTTTTTTTTGGGGAATGCAGGTCATTCTTAATACTGACTTAAACCTGTAGAGGGCATTTAGCGCTTGTATTTTCTTGTTGTATAAGAAGAAAAAAACCCCATAAAAATAGACATTTATGCTCATTGCAATCCTGCAAAAGCAAAAAAGTGAAACAAACATTGTAACTTTTGTACAGTATGGTATAAAAAAGAATATAAATAATCTATTGGATACCAATTAAGCAATGATGAATAAAGCATCAAAAGAAAAGAAAAGAAAAAATACACATAAGTTATTTAACCTTGCATTGCACATTGCATAATTGCATAAATTATTATAGAGTGGAATGATTGCTCCCAAACAAGACATAAATGTGTCCAATTGGATTATTTTAAGTGAAATACATATATTACAGTCAGTCATTAACATCTTAAATATAACTTTAATCATAAATAGATATTTTAGCATTGATGTATTGATTTAACTTGATTGAAAAGGTAACTGTAGTGGATGTTACAGATCAGTGGTAATATCAATTATCTGATAGTAAATTATTATCTGATAATATAGAAAAACAAATATTAATTAATCTGACAATCCATGTCGAAGTTTTAGTGTTGTAGTGGCAGAAATAAACCAAAAACAGATAATTGGGAGTAATTATTGCAGATATTCATCATTCATTAAATGCTTAAGTAAAATAAGTAAAAGCTTAAGTAAGATTTTGAGGAATTCTGAGTTAAATAAATCATGTAGTCTGATTTGGTTTTAAATCATTGTCTGAAATTGTCCAAAGGTAGTATGATCATGAGGTTTTGTGTTATGTGCACAAACAGAAGTGAAAACCAGAACTTTAAAATGTCTTCTTCAGTTTGTGCATTTAAAAGAATATATAAATCCACTACAAAAACAAAATATAGAACATTATCTGAATAAGTAAAAATCTAGTTATAATATGGAAGAATGAATAAAATAATATATAATTGTAATGAATTCATTAATACAGACTCTCATGATTAGGAGATGTTGTCACATGTATTATTGATTGTATTTGTAGTACATATTTAAAGTGCATATAAATATTATAGTTTATACAAAAAACAGTTGATTATGCAAATTTGATTGTGTGTGGGGTGACTATACAAAGTGTATGTGAATGGTTTGTATGGATGCTTTGTGTTATTATAAAAAATATACAGAAAGGAAGTGTGTTAACAAAGCAAAGGAAGCGGAATTAATTTAATCATTAGTTTGTAAAAAGGGGGTGGGAGTCAGTAAGTAATACTTCTTCCCACTCCTTTTCAAGAGCTGAAAAGTTTTGTTCTTTGTTGTCTGATGATTGTATGTGCTTGAAATAAAACTAAATAAAACTAAACTAAACTAAACTAAACTAAACTAAACTAAATTAAACTAAACTAAATTAAATTAAACTAAACTAAAAAACAAACCTAGACTTGAAGCATAAGACAGTCTGTAGACTTAGGTTGGCTGTGGTCCAGTCCAGCATAAATGATTTATAGATGGAACGATAAAGACGCTCTTTGTTATAATTAATACAGTAATCAGCAACAAAAGGGCCTTCGGTGTTTTTTTTTTTTTTTTTATTACTTCACTTGCTTCATCCACTAAAACACAGGTGTCAAATATGCGGCCCGGGGGCCACATCCGGCCCGCCAAAGGGTCCAGTCCGGCCCTTGGGATGAATTTGTGAAATGCAAAAATTACACTCAGATATTAACAATCCTCTTAGTTCAGGTTCCACATTCAGAACAATTCAATCTCAAGTCGGTCAGACCAGTAAAATACTATCATAAGAACATATAAACAATGACAACTCCAAATGTTTCTCTTTGTATATGTAAATATTTTCCTGTATTTACACTAAAACAAAGTATAATTTTGCAAAAAATGTGAATAACCTGAAATGTCTTAAGAGAAGTAAGTACAATTTTAACAATATTCCACCTGTTATTAAATGTTTTGTGTATTTGTAGATCCACTTTCATCTGTATGTTATAATGAACATGTGGGAATGATAAACTGAGGCATAATATTGTTAAAATTACACTTATTTTTTCAGTTTGTTCATGTTATTCACATCTTTTGAAAGTGTAGTTTGTAGATGTAAACCTGTTCATAATGTAAATTAACGATTTTTGCTCTAAAACATAGAGAAAATTTTGGAGTTGACTTTTTTTTTTTTTTTTCATATACTATTATGTTATTATTTTACTGGTCCGGCCCATTTCAGATCAAATTTAGCTGAATCTGGCCCCTGAACTAGAATGAGTTTGACGCCCCTGCACTAAAATAAAGAGCCTAAATCTCTGCTGACCAATAGATGGCGCTGTAAAACCATCCCAGTAATTGCATGTCCTGTATGCATGAGCATGCACACAATTACATTATGTTTATTCAACATTTCCCCACAGTTTACCACTGTAAGGAGGACACTACAGCTACAAGAAAAATAAATATTAATGCTGTGTCACTCCTCAGTACAGACATAGTGATGTGAATCTGCACTGCTGTAATTATGAGCAACCACTGTTTCACTGAACATCACAGCACAGACAAAACATCAGACAGATCAGATTTCATGGATTTTATTATTCTGTTAATGTTTGTGCAAGGATAAGAGTTACAAAAATCTACAGACTAGAGATGATAATATATCCTGTTCCTATCATACAATGTTATTTTACACAAGTATCCTTAACAGTATATGTATATATTCATTCAAATG
This sequence comes from Sphaeramia orbicularis, assembly GCF_902148855.1. Taxonomy (NCBI): domain Eukaryota; kingdom Metazoa; phylum Chordata; class Actinopteri; order Kurtiformes; family Apogonidae; genus Sphaeramia; species Sphaeramia orbicularis. Next base: position 33,187,419 of record NC_043961.1, on the reverse strand, counting down.
TACCTACAGTATTACACAAGATATATTGATCATCCTTTTAAGACGGACAACAAACACCACCAATAGTAAACATGTTCATCTAAACACCCACACAGCCCGAGCTGACCATGTGCAATCTATACATTTTGTAAAGAGTCGATGATATGGATGTGCTATATCTTGTTTCTAGAACTTCATCAAAATGAAAACACAGGAATTACAATGTAGCACGATTCCCTGTTGTGTGTATAAGTGCATTAGTCACTTGAATTGTAAGAGAAGGTTTTACATGTCTTTTGAGGTAACACAGCTAATGTTTTTAGAGGTGACTATATTATAGAAACATTGTTTATCTTCTTGTTTTCACGTATCACTTATATGGATGGAATGTCTGTATTGTCCATGATAACATATCTGTATCACCGTAACCTGGTTCACTTCTGTCATCTTCTGACTCATCGTGACAGTGATGAAAACGGAAAAAGCATGTGGTGTTAACTGAGAAAAGTCTTATCTTCTTGTCTCTTCTTATCAGATTCAGAAGTAGCTTTAGGAGGAGCCTGCCGGTACATACAGAGTCACAGTGGGTTTGTAAGAGTCCACTGGTCCACTGTGGAGACATGAGAAGCAGAGGCTTGGACTTCTGTTCAGTAGACCAACACAGACCGCTTGTCCAGTTCTGCTGCTGGTGTCCACACTGGTTTTTATTTTGAGAGACAGCGGCAGAATCAACAGGTGAATGACAAAACTATCAGGAACAAACTCCGATTTGTGCCTCATCAACCAGAACCAAACCATAGTCTCACCAGGACTGATTGTAACATTATCTGCTCTTCTTGAAAAAATATATTGGGATTATCCGTTTTGTTTAAAGCCACATTGATTTTCTGTGCAGTTTTAACATCTTTCCAGTGGTACTGAGGCTGTTGAATTTAAGGCCTCAGAAAAGTGAGATTAGACTATTTTGAGCTGTCAGTCAGAGTCATTACCTCCATAATGTAGCTGTAATCACTCATGCACTGATTTTTATTGCAGTGAAGGTAATTTTTTTCTCCTATCCTCTTGAGACCCACCAATGTGTTTACGTCCTTTGTAGGGGACAAGAGTTTCACAGCGCATTACAAACACAAAATTAAAGGGGAAAACCTGTTGTGTGTAGAGGGGTATCTAACTATTAAGGCTTCATCCAATTAAACATATTTTTCTCCTAAATGTCTGCTGTATTAACCACTATGTTTTATGGGCACAAGAAAAGTTAGTAATGAAATTTACCCTGATATTATGTTTCAGTCTTTCTTAAAAATAAGTGTTTAAGCTATAGTTTGAGGCTTTTATGGTGACATACAGTCATTTTCAACTTACTGAATACTTTTTTACTCCACTGTGGATATGGAGATTTACAACATCTCTGTGTTCATATGAGATGCAAAGTGCTCATTTCTGAAATGCATGAAATGTATAAAAAAATACTTCTTGAAGCATCATAGTATGGCATGAAAATTGTAGTGTCAAAGCTGAGAAAAGCTCAGTGCAGTAAAGTGGTTTTATTTTATTTTATTCTCACATTTGATAATGTTAATAGACCTGAAAAAAGGTTGGCAAAGAGCTAGAAAAGCTGAATGTTGGGAAAATATTTTTTCTTTTCTTTATGAGACTGTTTTCCTCATTCCAGCAGCAAATTGTGAAACTTATTCAGTCACCTTTTGTCCACTACAAAGGACAGTGGTTGCAAAATACCCCAAAATGCGCCATGTTTTTTTTTAAAAATCCAAGACAATTATTCAATGCAAAAAAAGCAGAAATTACAGTATTTTACTTTTCTGGGTCTCAGAAGGTTACACATTGTGTCTGTAATGTCACTAGGGACAGGACATAGTGACCACTGTCAGCTCTGCAGGTGGACTGAGTTTAAAACCACTCCTCATCATGACTCCCTGAATAAAAATAGTTAAAATTACAGTAAGCAGTAAATGGATGAATGAATCAGCGCTATTTTTCTCAACACTAGCAGTTGTGTCACATAACTCTAATTCTCACCTCCATAAAATGTGACACACTGCATTCTGGGATTGTAACTAGAAAGTAGTGAACATGCCATGACACTGCTTTTTTCATCTCACTGCTGTATTTTTAGGCTCCTATACAGTGCATAAATCTGAGACCCGAATAAAATGGCAGACAGTTATAGTGGAGTATATAATAAAAGAGGAGGCGTTCGGACGCAGCCATGGCGTCTGCCTGCAGCTCAGAGCCGTACACTTGTTGGCGTATGTTTTCACTGTGCAACAGTCTCTCAGTTAATATAAATGGCCCCCAGAGTTTTAGGTTTATTGGACTACGTAGACCACAAGCACAGACTGGAAGTCTACATGATTAGGAGAGAAAATATACTGGTCACTTATAAGGGGACAGGAAACCAGATTGAAAGTCCAAGCTCACAGCATCTTTAAACCCTGCATTACAAAAAGACGTTTAATTGTCAGATTTCAGTAAACAGACATTTTTTTCCAGTGCTTCCCTTTTTTTTTTTTTTTTTAACCCAGAACGGCTGTTCAGCATGGTTGATTAAATAAGTCTCATAGATTAAAATCCTATTTCGGTGTACTATGCCACTGTAGCTTAATACATTGACTTGCTGAATAACAAGCGAAGACAGACAGTTGTCAGAACCCAGCGGCAGCCATCGTACACTACACTGGATCTGGTAAATACACTGGTAAATATTTATCATACAGATCAGATGTCAAAGTTTGTTTCGCTGTGAGAATGTTTTGTAGGAGTGTGAAGGTAATTGCAATCACTCTGTGTCCACTTGTTTCCATTCACTTCACTTGTGATTGATTGGTGCTACATGTTACCCTGTTTATCTGAGGATGAGGAGGAATTGGATGGTGAAGGGGAGGGCGCTTTGGGGAAACCACGCTCAGTGGGCGTGATGCCTGGGCTGCCCAGACCAGAAGAACTAGAGCTGCTGGAGCGGTGTGGTCCCTGGCCCAGCACAGGGGCCGGCCGAACAGGTCTGACAGGCGGGGGCCTTAGGGGGGCACTTGGTCTGCGCGCCGACAGAGCTGGTTTAAAAGTGGTCATGGTTTCAGAGGAGGAGCTGCTGCTGCTCCGTCGCTGGGCTGCGTCTGGATCCCTGATCACCATGGTGTGGAGAGGACTGCCTGGAACCTCCTGGGCTCCAGGGTGCTTCAGGGGCTCCAGTGTGTCAAGGACAACATCAGGGGCGTGCTTGGCTACATTCTGACGCTCCAGCTCCCGCAATTCATGGAGAGCCGTGTTCATTGTTTTTTCTATATCCTGACAAACACAAACAGAGGGAACATAAACTTCAGAGAGAAACAATTTTACGGTCGATGAATGAGCAGATAAGAAAGATAGGAAAGGTAAGCACACTCTATCCTCAACACTCTTGGGTAAAAAAGACTCCGGTAAAAGTGTTAGTACTGATTCAATGATTTTTTCTCAATTTCTTGAGGGCTTTGCTCAAAGGATCAATAAAGTTCTGTCTAATCTAATCTAATCTAATCTAATCTAATCTAATCTAATCTAATCTAATCTAATCTAATCTAATTTTAACTTCTTTACACAAGTGAAAGTGAAAAACTGCAGGCTGTGAAATATACTTAAGGTAAAAAAAAAAGTTATAATTAGCCCTCTGAAAGCTAACTGAACATCTACTCATATTAATATATTGCACTGACTCCCAAATCATTTTAATGTACATAAAATAATATTAAAAAAAACAAAATATTGACAATAATGAACCTGAATGTGCTTGAGTCTGCAGTTTTTAATGCTAACAGCAGACGTTATACTATAATGACACGCTATTCTCTGAAGCCCAGTTCCCCTTTTTTTTTTTTTTACCCATTTTCTCTTGATTCATCTTTTACATCTTTTTTTGTCTTATTACATTTGTGGTGTGTGATGGTGAAATATACACTGGTGGAAACACGATTATATATTTTTTATGTGTCCCATTTTAGTGCCACTAATTAGGATGAAATCAATCTTGATGATAGAGAAACATGTGATAATAATAATAATAATAATAATAATAATAATAATAATAATAATAATAATAATAATAATAATAATAATTCCCTTCAAAAGCATTACAAATAATGAACCTGTTTTGAAAATATAAGGCGTATAAAGTACAGATATTTAATCTTTAATGCAGTGAATAAAAGTATAAAAATGTTAGAAAAAGAATACCCCAGTACAGTATGGATACCTGAGGAAGCTGCTTCAGTGCAGTGACAGAACAGAATGTACTTGCTGCTAATAACACTCACCTCAGCGAGCGCTTCAGCCCGAGGGCTTTGTGGTCTCCTAAACTTGCATGTCGAGTGGTTGCTGGGTGACGATCGCTGAGAATGACTCTCAGCGAAGGCCTTCCTGTCGGGGTGGTTGATGCAGCCGGCGCTGCCAAATGTGGTGAGACGCCGTTTCTCCGGACTGTCTGTGGGGCCTCTGCTAACAGCTATTTTGTGTGGGCTGCAGGGTCGGGGCATAACCCTGGGGGGCTGGTCGCCGGCTCTGGTCGGACTGTGACTGTCAGCGCCGTTCCTGTGGCGTGGAACTGCAGCTCCATCTGATCGCACCCTCACCCTGAGAAAAAGGAATGAAATGCACATGACACGAATGAATTTGTGCTTCTTTACCCCAATCATTTTCATATCAATATAAAATAAAAACACATATAAACTGCGATTATATAACAAAACTCACAGTTTCATGTGTGGATGTCTGCCTATTTCTTCTTATGGCATAAATGTAGTAGTAGAATGTAACTACAGCCCTGTTTGCACAGGACTAGTGTAACATGGGGACCTCCAGTGACTGAGAAATGAACGCTTCTAGCCTATTTTTCATGCTGGACAAACTTGATTTTTAATCATGTTTACTGACTTTATTTTCTGGTTCTGATCTGAATACATCATCTTTTGAGAAGGATTTAAATTTGCTCTTTTACTAAATATCCATGCCATATCGTATGCAAGCCTCATCAGTTTCTACCTACAACTTTCATTTATTACCAGTGTAACTTCCACAGTGCTTGACAAGAAAATGGGTAAAATACATGTTGGAGGAAACATGCTCAAGTGAAAACAAGTAATTTATGTGGGACTAATACAATCACAGGACCTAGCATGAAAAAGACTTCAGTACCCTAACCCTAACCCTAACCCTAACCCTTTAACTCAAGTACTTGAGAACAAATTTAAGGTGTGTTTTCTTCAGTTGAGTGTTTCCATCTTATGCGGCTTTACATTTGAACTCTACTTCATCATAAAGGCAAATATTATTACCCCGTCCCCCGAACGGGAGGCAAGTGTTATTGTTTTGGTTCTTTTTTTTTTTTCATTTATTGTTAGCACTCTACCAGCAAAACTATTGGTTGAATTCATACCAAATTGGGGTTTATAGATTGCCAGTGACCCCAGAAACAGATCTGAGCAAAATTTTGGGAACAGTAGGTCAAAGTTCAAATTTTTTATGAATTTTTAAAATCTTTTTTTTCCCATTTACCTATAATGGGCAAAATTTCAAATGTCTTTAGCAGCAAAACTATTGGTTGAATTCATACCAAATTGGGTTTACAGATTGCCAGTGACCCAGAATAGAACAGAATGGCAAAATTCACATGCCTATAAAAACATCTATTGGTTTCCATTCATTTCAACTTGGCACAAATATAGAGGCAACTGACATGCTGACATCACCACAGGCATAGACATGATGACAGCAGCTGGATTCATGCCAAAATAAGCTAAAATATTTGTGAGGGGCGGGTTTTGTTGTACCTGGCACCACTTGTTAACTTTACATCACTACAGTTATCTGACAGCTTAGTCACTTATCGCTGTCTCATTTCTTTCCTGTTCGGCGAAAACATTAATTCAGTCATCTTCTGAACTGCTTTATCCTTTAGGCTCATGGGGGTGCTGGAGCCCATCCCAGGTACGCTTTGAGCAAAGGCGGGGTACATCCTGAACATTTCACCAGATCATTGCAGGGCTGGCACAACCAATCCCACACATTCACACCTATGGACTATTTAGATAAAGGAAGCCGGAAAAACCGAAGATGAACCCATGCAAAATCCACACAGAAAGGTCCCCCCTGTCAGTTGGTGTTGGAATCAAACCAAGGACCTTCTGCACCACTGTGTCAACCCAATGAAAACCATTTATCTACAAATGTGGCACTTGTGATGATGAAGCTAAGTAAACTATCTTGGATTAGCTTAAACATACTGTATCGTGTAACAAAGTTAAAAAGATGAACATTTTAAATCTATATATTTCACACAAGACAGGCCACTGCTGCAACAAACTCATGATGCTGTTATGATGTGTTACTGTAGATGAAACTACCAAACAGGATATGAGATAAATCAGAAGCAGCTACAACAATCCACATATCACACATTGATCTTAAAAAGCCAACCTTCCCATTGCCGGTCCGAAACGATGCTCTGGTGTGTGTTCACAAGGAGACTGGTGGTCACTCCTGGACGAAGCCCGGTCATCGTGGTGTGGTCCACTGCTGGCCTCATTGTCAGTCCTCTGAATGTTATCTGAAAATGCATCATCCCTGATGCAGACAGACAGCAGAGATTGATGCTGATTAATAGTGACTGTCAGCAGGAAAACACAGCTTTTATTGGCTTTTACTTTTCAACTGGTAAAAGCATTTACATCTGATCCATCTAAACACAAATGGGAACGTTTACTAATTACATTCTTTGCACTAAAAACAGCACAAAATCAGAAATGCCATCGCCACAGTGACTTTGACACCCAAAATTAATCACTTCTCATACCCTAGAAGTCACTGTTAAATTTGCTGCTGAACTGGTTATCAGGCAAAGAGGCTGGAGCGGAAATTATTGCATTTGAAATCAGTGCTGCCAGATGGAAAATGCTCAATTATCATACCAAAGGCTTAAAATTAACATATATTTAGGAAAAATATTGCAAACTAGTCATAACCAATAGAGTAAATAGGCATAAATGTGCAATTTCAGAAAATGGCCTCGTCCCTGTCTTCACTTCCTTTCTCTCACTCACTTTCTTTACTTTTTCACAAAGATGCTACAGTAAGCTACATCTTGTACTCACTCTTTTTCAAATCAGAGCAAAAAACTCATATTATAATAACTGCCATGCATTGGGTAAAGATAGTGCTGACCTGTTAGTTACAACATACAACATAAAATAAATATCTAGAATTGCTGATGTGTAAAGAGGATTTTAAGTTAACGCCCACACTATCATAATGAAAGTATGTCTGTGTAGGAGGAGAGAAGAAAAGATGCATGGACACAAGTGTAGGAGTCATATGTTACTATTCTGATCAGGTCACGATGCTGTGCTTTATACTGTTGCAAATTATCAAAATATGTTACATTAAGCATTGCATTATTGATAATTTGTTTATCTTTCATCAACTTGTATTAAATTAAGAAATTCTTAAAGTAAAGGTCATTTAATGCAACTATGTGGGAAAACATGTAATGGAGAAGCAAATTGTGTCAAAGTTGAAACAAGCTCTCCATCTCCTCAGCAGTACCAGGCTATGACAGTTCACTGATCTTAACTAGATTATATTTATGTAAAAAACAATAATACAAGTTTAAAGAAGCTCTCGTTAGTTATTCTTTACATTGAAAATATACAGCTTTAATATGTGGGACTTACATGTCCTGTACTACAATATACTGATGTGGGATCAGCCCATCCACACCATTATGTCGGCCCCTCCCACCAGTCCTCAGAGGCTCGTAGATAAAGTAACAAAGACGCTCCCTTCTTAAAGGACAGTTCTCTAGGAGTTCGACCCACATAGGTCAAACTTCGCTATTGCCTCAATCGCTCCAATTCTGCAATATAAACAACATAAGAGGATAAAATTGTAAGACATATTATTACTATTATTATTAGTAGTAGTGGTATTATGATTATGATTATGATGATGATGATGATGATTATTATTATTATTATTATTATTATTATTATTACACTCCAGTCCTGACAATAACTGTGCTCAGTAACTTGCCTTCATCACTAGTGTTGGGTCCAGTACCGTTGTCTACTTCATCCAGAGCACCTGGTTCACTGGTGGGGACTTTCACTGAATGGAGAACACAAACAAGTGGAAAACTGGTTAAACTACTTTCAACAATATTATCAAAAAGTATTTCATTTTCCACATCATAAATGATTTAATCTATACACATACTAGATGATAGATCTAGTGACAGACCCCCTGGTGGCTGCTGAATAGTGCTCCTCCAATGTTACCCAGTAGGAGTGTTTCCATGTGGTTGTTTTTATGCTCACTTTAACGTTGTGCATAAAAATACTAAGTGAAAATGCTAAAAAAATATAAATAAAAAATAGCAAAAATCTTTCTCTCTTGGGAGAGTTGGAAGAAAACAGTGTATCAATAAAAGGTAAATAAGGAAACTGAAAACAGATGCTCAAGTTAACAGAAGACACTGAAATAACATATTATATATGGAAAACAGCAATAAAACGACGAGTTACGGGGAGAAATGTTAGAAAAAGCTTTGACAAACTGCGACTGTGAGTCTAAAAAAATCATACGCTCCAGATCAACAGATGCAGTTTGGTTCAGGGGCGACAGCTGCCAGCTGTCTGAAAGTCCACGAACCATACGTCTATCAGCCCCTATCAGCTCAGACACGCCATGTTATTGTAGGAAATACAACATAATGTGCTGCGCACTTTTAATACCCCTCAGCCAAATATAGTGTAAGATTCTGTTGAAAGTTACTGCCCTATGATTTAGATGAGACTGTCTTTGTGCAAAACTTATTATATACATATTTATATTTGAAAGTACTCAGACATTATAACTGCACAAGTCACAAGGCCATTTGACCTTAAAAAGGTAGGTCAAGGTCACCTATTTTCAATAGGCTTCTTTCCATGCTAAGATGCATCCACAGAATAAATTTGGTGCAGATATGTCAATGCATTCTTCAGATAATGCGATTATGTCATTGAATGGACAGACAGACACACAGAGAACAAAAACAATTACAATACCCAAGGGGTAAAAAACGACTTTTAACAGCAAGACTCCTGACCATGATGATGATGATGATAAATAACCACCTTAATATTTACATATTACTTGTGGATTGAAACACACATACATTTGCCTTTTCTTTGCTGAATTTCTGAAAATCAAAGTACAGGACTTCATCAGGCTGATTTGTGTTCCAGTCCTCTTCTTTCTGATCAGTTTTTTTTTTTTTTTTCAAGTTTAGTCATTCTCTTAAAACATCCGACTGACAGCTGTAATGATCTGCCTGTGACTGGCTGTATGATTTTCTATGTTTCCTGTTTTCTCTTCACTGTTTCTCTCAATAAAAAGCAAAAATATCTTCAAAGTAATCACAAGAAAAAATGGGCTGACCGTCTGGCACCTGTTACATCCTTCATCTGCACAGTACAAATTCTAACTTCTAATTTTGTCACAGAAGGAGCAATAGCAGCTCCTGTAACCACAATATCATACAGCCTAATTTTTCCATAGTTCTAAGAAGCCTGACTGTGGAGTTTGGATTCCTTGCGTTGAACTTACCAGTACTCTTCGCCTCCTGCCATGCACTTTTCATACACAGGTCCGTCCAGCTCACGCTGGGTTGGGAAGATGGCCTCATGATGGATGATGACGGTCTTAATGACCTCATTAACATGCGCTTGGCATGCCACAGGATCCTGGTCATCCGGTATGGGCATCAACGTGGGACCAAAGCAAATAGCCAGGTTGTAGGGGTCCATCATGTTTTCATCACTATACTGGGAGAGACTGGAAAAACACAAGCAATAAGTATGGTTCTGTTAGGCTCATAAGACTGAAACTGAAACTGTGAGATGACTTACTGATTAAGAAATGCAAACAGGTATCTCATGACAATGATGACAGGCCGCTGAAGAGTCACAATTATCTGCTGAAGGTGATGAGCTCTGTCTGCGCCGGAGTCAAGTTCTGAAACAACAAAAGAGTAAGAGTAGACCCAAAGACCACCACACAGACTTAAACCCTACATTTAATGTACGATGTTTCCTGGAAAATGACCTCACTGTGGTGGATATGAGGTCGAGGAAGCGCTCTTTAGGGAACAGCGCATTTTCCAGCCCTCTGAAGTACAGCTTAAGAACGCCTGCTACAGAGTTGATGTCATGATCGGTCTGATCATCCACCAGTGGATCCTCTCCTACACACATAACGCACATATAGTACACTCATACATCATTCAGTACAATCAACATTGATGTTACACCCAAGTGATACAATTTTTATTGTATATTTCAAGTGAGTTTAATATAAACACTGACAGTGGCATTATGTTTCCTCATAATTATTCCTCTACGATGCGGATGCAATGTATAATGTATCTCTAAATGGTTTACATGTCCATTACAGGGTTAGGTGTGACACGCAGGCTCTTCACTTGGCACTTCAGAGACCTTTGTGGAAGTCTGGGCTTTTGAGGTAAAATAAAGCACGATTTAAAATCAATTTAGAGGAGATGGCCGAGCGCACTGGGACTCACCTCTTTCAAAATGCATTTTTAATGTCGTTGACTTCCACTTGGGATCCCGGAACTCGAAATATACCTTGTTGCTGAAGGCCTGTGGACAAACCAAACCATTATTGTCAAAAATAGACAGAGACACACAAAAGGGACAGACAACGCTATCACTGAATTCTTCTGTACGTCTGTGGGAGCTGTAATGGTGAGGATGACTACAAGAAGCTATGAATTGCACTTAATGAAAACCTTCTCTGAAAGGCTTAAACCATTCACAAGAGCAGAGATAAATAAAGGACAGTACTGCAAAAATAGGGATGACCCCAATAGGAGGGTTCTCATCCAGGTAGCTGTAAAGGCCTTGGGTTAACTGACACATTTTTAGTGGATTAATCGTTATATCTTTGTGGTTAAGATAATAACCAGTTGATACTAAGCTAGCCTGTAATCACTTGCAATAAAAGATGCAATTTGACAGTTTTGTACATAAAATAGGCCACAAAACTGTTATTACTTGTGCTAACATTACATGATTATCTAACACAAAAAACCTTATGATTTGCTTCAAACACAATTATGCACAATTAAACAGAAATAAAAACAGGCACAGAAAAATAAAGAGTTGTCACAGAGGAGATTCACATTTTTTTCACATTAACAAGAATCAGTATTTTAGTATACTAGTATAGTACGAGTACTACTTTTTAATCTCTTGAGTATAATGAAAAACTTGAATGCATTGTTCACAGTACATGATTTTGTGTTTAATTTGATTTGACAATTGGCTTGAAAACTTGTGTGATAATGGTAAGTTAAAACCAATATTAAAAATCTTACTGCAAATGTTGTGTAAATCAGTTATCAAATTGGTCACTAATAATTAGTGTCAGTATTAGCTCTAAAAAATAGGCAATGACTACTGCACAGTACTGTGGCGCAAAAATATTGGTTTTGTCTTTTGCCACAGACCAATCAAATGTTAGTATTTGTACTAGAGACAATCATGGATGCTGTTACATGAACTCATTCACCTTTTTTTTGTTTTGTTTTGTTTTTTTTTCACTTATTATCCTCTTATTGCCACAGTACTGTGGTGATATATGGCATATACTTCAGTGCATTCTCTTGTGCATTTTGCTACCACAGTACTGTGGCAATTGATGGAAGAAACAAGTTGGTGATAGTATATAGTATAGAAAAGGAATTATTGTTCTAAATACTCCATACGTTGTTTTATGGTGTTCTTTGCTCTGGAGGCTGGAGAAGGTGGGCGGAGTTACATGTTAGATGCGGCAGTGTGCCATGTGACTTCAGTTCTGTGTCAGTTGAGTGCTGTGATTCTATGGAATTCTGCACTCTGAATGTTGTCCTAGTGGCTGATTTATATCAATGACGGATTTACCTACACCCCCCCCACCCCCCCCACCCGTTTGAAAATCTTTAGAAAAAAAATAAAGGAAATGTTACTCATTATTAAACCCGAGACTTCCACATTGTAGTCCAATACATAACCGAGTGAGCTAAATATCCGCTGTGACTCAAGTTGACCTATTCACTACGCTATATGATTGTCTTGGTACTTTTTCGAGATGTAAGTTACCAGTCTAGACATGATATAACGAGGGTGCTGATTGGCTCTGTGGTCACAGACAAACTGATATTTCATGCAACGGTACTGTGTCAATAGCCACTTCGAAAAAAATATTTATCACCAAAAAACAAGTTATTTTCTGACAGAATCTAACAGGAACCTACCGTACAGGTTGATGTATCGAATACAGCTCTCAACCACCACTGGAATAGGCTGCCCTGAGTCCTACAGCACCAGAGGGAGTCAAACAATCATTATTGGAATTACATTATTATGTATGATAATAATAGTAATACTCAAATAGTCATGTCAGAAAGGTGTTATTAACAAAACCATATACATCCAGTCCCTCAAATAGAACTGAGGGACCATTGTTAATCATTAAACATCTGGAAGATAACTGATGTTAAGTGTGTCAAATAAAAAAACAAGCAAATAAATAATGTTGTAGCACCACATAATGTTATCTCTACAGTAAATCACACATGGAGAACAGGACAGAGGCAGAGAAAATGTTAGGCATATTGAACACAGTGTGATAACCCCGCCCCTGCTATAAGACAGAGTACCTGACTCCTGGCACGGACATTTCTTCTTCCCCTGGGCAGAGAGCAGTAAGGCACGGAGGGGAAGAGAAGCAACAACAACCACAACAGGTTAGTGAGAGAGAGACAGATTTTACAGAGAGAAAAAAGAGGCGGTCTGGCCTGAGAGAGTAGCTGAAGCATCAGTGCCTTGTGGGGTGGTGTGACATGAGGATATGGCTCGGGGACGCGTGGGGTTTTATAAAACTCAAGAGGATTTGAGGTGGTGCTTCACAGAACACGAACCTAATGTTTGACCTCAAATAACAGACAGTCCAATTCTGATTTGTGATATGACCTCCAGTTTTGTCCTCATCATCTGTGTGACACTGTTCCAACGGGCATTAAGAGTGAATATGTGAATATGAATGTCAGCGCTGGATAACAGTAGGCGACAAAATAAAATAGAAATTTGATCAATTACAGTATATTGTCAGACAATTACTGACAGTAAATGCAAAAAGAAACTCAAAATGAACACTGAGGATGTGACTGGTTTAGGTTTACGCCTGTCAAAGTTCAGAACAGTCTAGAGACTCACACACATGTTCTTCTGTCTGTATATCCTCCTCAGACCCAACAATGCATTTTTGTTCTCTGTAGAGGACAAGAGTTTCACAGCTTTACTTAAAAAAACAAAAGCAAAAATGCTCTCCCCTGCAAAGAACATTCTATAAAAAAAATCCAATCTGAAATGTATCTGAAAAAGCTGTTGCATCACGCTGTTTCCAATCAAGGCAATTATTTAATGTAAAAACACCAAAACTTTTACTTTGCCTGAAAGAATCTTGTAAGGTTTTTTATTATTCTGAAATTAAAAGCAAACAGTTGCAGACACACCAAAGGTGTTGGCGTGATCGTGGTGAAGTCCATGTAGACCATTCACATGTATTTTGGAAATGTCCATATATTACTGTGTTTTGGAAGATGATTGGGGACGTACTGTACCATGTGTTGGGTTATTCAATTCCACTGATTCTGATGTTCTATATCTTTGTATTTTTTCTGAACACTACTGTTCTTAAAAAGGATAGATATTTGGTTAAAATACTCTTAATAGCGGCAAAAAAAATGCAACAAGGAACTGGGGGAAGGCAACCATTCCATCAAAGGACCAGTTGAAATCCCCAGTTGAAGAAATATTTCTAATGGAAAAATTAACACACAGTCTGAGACATGCAAGAGGACTATATTTACACAAATCAATACACTTACTTTTGCTACCCGGGCACATTGTTTTCTTTGCACTCAATTTGTTCTCTTGTTTTTTGTTTATTTATTTATTTTTTGGTTATTGTTATAATGGTTGTCCATAAAACTCAATAAAGATTTAAGTTACAAACCCCCCCCCCCCCCCCCCCAAAACTTTACTTTCCTGGGTCTGAGGAGGTTAAGACAAACTATACAGTTCAATAGTATGAAGGTTTATGATGACCAAACAAATATATAAAGGTACAGATACTGGTACAAAAACACTTACAAACCCTTACAGAGCTAGAACCTAATTTGTAGTGAATTCCAAATGAATTTTTCTCTACATTTAATCTTTCCACAATGATTTATCATCATTTATTATAATATTATTCTCAGCATTTTGTCTTTTTTCAGTGAAAATCAGGTATATTCTTCTATTTCATTCACCTACACAGATCATAACATGCAGAGTAAATTCAAAGGTTATTGTATCAAAACAGAGAAAACTGAAGAAAAAGTGCATCTTTAGCAAACTATATCATTATCTTAAAGTAAAAATAAGTGTCCACAGACACATCCTCCTTTAGGATCTCATTGCAAGACTGGCTGATGATAGGGGCAAATTCTACCAGGTCTGGTCCCATTTCCAACATTCTATTCAATTTCAACTGACCCCATAATAAAAAAATTACCATGCATAAATCACACCCAAATTTTTATTTATTTATTTAAATTTTTTATTCTGTATCTTATATTATTTCTATTATATTCAAGATGTGTTATTTCCTCTTTTTATTTTATTTTCATTACCCTGGCTGTGTAGTGGATGTGTATAGTGCAAAGTGTTAGCTGTTAAAATTATATTTATGTTGTGTGTTTCTTCTAAAAAACAAAATCAATAAAAACTTTGATCATATATATATATATATATATATATATATATATATAATATATATATATATATATATATATATATATATATAAAACAAGTATCCACAACCATGTCATTTATCCAACTCCATGGGTTTTACTGGTGAATCAATGTTGCAGAAGATGACTCTGTTTCCACATTCACAACGGAGTCTCTGAATGTCCTGATGCGTCATATCTGATGACCATGAAATGCTGAGAAACTGCATTTTACCTGAATTATTTAAATGTATTGAAAGGATTAGTCGTTCACAGTTTATGAGATGTTTAATATCAGTAGATGCTTTCGGTCACCAGGTAACTAAAGAAAAATCCTTCCTTAGCAGCTATCCTCCTGACACTCAGGAAAGTACAAGTTTTGGGTTTTTTACATTAAATATTGCCTTTATTGGAAACAGCACTATGCAACAGTTTTTTCAGATGCATTTTTAAAATTTTTATAGAATGTACTTTGCAGTGGACAGCGTCTTTTTGTTTTTTGTTTTCAATAAAACTGTGAAACTCTTGTCTCCTACAGAGGACAAAAATGCATTGCTGGGTCTCAGGAGGCCATGACCCAGAGTCTAAATTGTTTCATGACAGATGGTTTCCCCAAATATTCAGTTGAAATACTACGCCTCTTGCTAAAATTGCCAAAGGTTTCCTTGCCTGATTGGACATTTCCAGCAGGGTTTAGGTCATAGATAACACTACAGTGGAGCATTTTCTCTCTAAATAACCCTTATGGAGCTTTAACGTATGTTTCAGGTCATTGTCTTGGTGCAGGTGTTTAAGTGTGGAAAGGTAGCCATGAACCACTGAACTGTTTCATTGTTTTTCACACACCCATGCACTCATTCATGAGCTATAGGGTATTTAACCTACATATACTGTATATGAGTTAGCGTGATCTCAAACTTGTGAAGTGGAAGATAACATAACATAACTGCATGAATTTCATCTGGAATCTACTCTTATTGCAAAAAGTGACACTTATATCCGTACATTTACATACTTGTTTGGTCAAAATAAATCTCCCTACTGTCAAATGACCTTGTTTGTTGCATATAAATGATAGGAACATGCGTGTGTCTCTAAAAAAGATAAAACACCAGGCTTTTCCACACTTCTGACAGGCGATGGAACTCAGATATAATGAAATTATTTTTGGAAAGCGAGCCATCGATACTGAGAAATCCCGCCTCTGTTTCCCAATTCAACTAACAGTTGTGGTTATCTAAGGTTAACAGGTAACAGCGGAGGGATGTCACCTGTAACTTCTCTGTAGTCAACTACCTATTCACAATGCTATAACCTTACAATAGACTGTAATTTATTTATCATGCACTTGCAGGGTAAATACTTAGCATTTATCAGGCTGTAAATGGAAAGATTATCCCCATTTTAATTTCTGAAATAGCAGAATCACGATATATATTATGTTGTTCACTACTAGAAGGGAATGGTACTTCAATGTATTTTAATGTTATGCTCTTCTACACTGCAAGTTAATGTATACTTCTTGCTTCCTATATATTATACATCATCATATATATCATCTTTTGGGACTACAGCCTTCATTATATACTATACAAAGTGAAATTAAAGTGTTTTCATATCCTATGTAAACCTGACAACAGAACAAACCTATATAAAGGCCAACAAAGACTAAAGCCAAGCCCAGCAGTAGAGGATGTGTTATATTTGTGGAGGCCAACATAGCTGGTGCATGGCCAGCCAACATACCGTATATAAGGACAGATTAATCCAGCATGTGGAGGCAGAGTCTCATGGGAGTACGAGTGTTTAAACTAGAACAGGTGTACTAAAAACAAACCACTTCCATCACCACTATCATGGCTGATTTTCACCTGACATTGTCTTTTACTATGTCCTTTTTCTTAATGACTTTGAAAGTCTCATTTGAGATTAAAATGTCGTTGGACACTTTAAGTATGATTGTTTACACAAGGCAATGAGCAAGAAGAAAGTGAGTGCATGAGTGAGCCAACATTTGGGTAAAAGAGTGGTCAAAGGCAAGAGAACCCCCAAGGACTGCTAGTGAGACAGCTGAGCTCATGGAGAGACAAAGAGCACAGATGGGCTAATACCTGAATGAAGGCCTCCATATTGCCGTTAAACAGCTTACGGTTAAAAATGGAGCGAGGTCTAGACTTCCGCATTCTCTGAGGTTTAGGGGGAAGAGTGGGGGGCCTGGGGAGATGGTGGGTGTTGGACGTTGGTACATGGTAATTATCAATATTAATACAGTTGCTATAATGACACATGAAAATACTAATTGCTTCTCCAAAGCAGGAAAATGTAAAGAATTGCAGGTTTAAATGAAATGCACCGTACTATAGCTCTAAATAGATTATAATTCTGCCAGAAAAATGCTTGTTAATATCTATTACTTTTTCTGCTCACAGAATTGTTTATCAAAAACAACAGGTAGACATTATTCAGTTCATTTGCATTTCATGACTTAGTCTTTGCTTACTTGTATGCATGAATATGTAAAGTGGGTACCACTGTCTTTAATTAAGGTGTAGTTCACTGTTCAACAAACAGTACAGAGGATGAGACTAAATTCTAAACTACATTCCCACACTATGATCTCATTTTTGCCCCATCCACAAACACACAGAAAGGATTTTACACATCAGCTCCTACTTTATTCACTTCCTTGTTGCTGGACATCTTACCTTGTTGTTCCATATTCAGCCCTCTCCCCTAAAAGGAAAAGCAGGAGAGAAAAAGGCTAAATTAGTATACGCTAGTTTTACAAAGACAGAAGTTAGCTGTATGGTTGAGTGCTGGCTGACTATACAAGGCTGGCAGATGGAGACGGAAAGGGGTGTTATGAGAAAACAGGCATCTATTCAGACAGGCTGAATAGGGTGAGCAGCATGGCTGCATTTGACTCACCGCCAAGCAGCGGTCATTCAGCGGTCGCCCTAGAAACGGCACAAGAGCCCCAGAAGGGGATGGCCTGTCTACTCTCCCTGCAGAGTGAAAATGTATCCAGGGGCAACAGGAGTGGGAGGTTATGGAAGCTGATTTGTACAGTGTGATGATTCCATGATATCTAATGTTGTTCATCACAGCCACACTCACATATCATTGTAAGCAAACAAATTAAGGCCTTTGATCAGTCAGTTAGAAATGTTTGTTTGAGGATCATGTCATGTGTAAAGTAGCTTCTAGCACAATCCCACTTCATGTCAAAGACACATAATCCTCGGCTGAAAGCATAGAGTCACAGTTGACTCAAGAAACAGAATGATAACATGGACTCTGTACATCTTTTTTCACTCTTCGAGCTTAGGTTAATGCATATTAAATCTAAAAACCATGTGAACAGACTGTACAGAGCAAGCATTCAAGCAGAATAGCTAAAGTTGTCATTAAATATATATCTCAGCTCAGGGTTTTTCCTTGTCTTTCTGGCCTATGACCCTACTTTATAATCTAAAATGATTAAACTGTCAAGAAAAGAGATGTCAGCCTATTTCATCATAATATGAACAAAGCATAGGTTGGATCATTTAAACAACCCAACAGTGTGCTTGAACAAATTGCTGTATATGATTTTCAATCTACGCTTCCTATCAGTAAATGCATGTTTTGTACAACATGCCTAGAAATGGTATTAACAATTTAAATCAATCACATCTTTTGGGGCAAAAATGTAACCACAAGCAGATGATTGCAAGATTTTATGGAACCGCCATCTACAAGTTCAGTTTTTCAGGTCTGAATGGAAAACACACCCATATGTATACATCATGGACAGTAATGGCTATAAAAGACTGACCCCCAGCAATAAGCACCTCTTTCCTCTGCTCAACAACTCTTACCTTCTCCTAGTGTCTGTTTCAGAAGGTCATGCTTGGCCTGCAGTTTGATGATAAGATTGCTGCCATTCAAGTACTCCTTGTACTTCTGCAATGAGACAAAAAATCCAAACAGTTACAGAGTTATGTCTGCTCATACTGCACATGCTCAGTGCACCAGTGGTTTTTTTTGTGCTTTTGCTGATTAAAAACTCACAGTGAAATAGAAGCCTTCAGTCTCTTGCTGGTTGGCTCGTCTCTTAGCGATGTTTGCTTTGCTCATGTAGGAATCAGAGGAAGCTGATTTGACCGACTCTGTGGACTGGCTATGCTGAAAGGCCTCTGAAACATCAAAGTCCTCCACTGTAAGCATATCCTGAAGAGTCTGCAGGGTGGCGTCAAGTGTCTTCCTGACCTGTCACACAAATACATAATGTAAAGACACCACTATGTGTATGTACAGAAAAAGTAATTTAATAGCAGATACTCGCTTATTACCCCACCCCCCGAAGGGGAGGCAAGGGGTATTGTTTTTAGTTTGGTTTGTTTCTTTGTTTGTTAACACTCTAGCAACAAAACTATTGGTTGAATTCATACCAAATTGGGTTTATAGACTGGCAGTGACCCAGAATAGATCTGATTACATCTTGGGAACAGTGTGTCAAAGTTAAATTTTTTAATGAATTTTTTAAATCTTTTTTTCCCATTTACTTATAATTGATGAAAATTCAAATGTCTGTAACAAGAAAACTATTGGTTGAATTCATACCAAATTGTGTTTATAGATTGCCAGTGACCCATAATAGATGTGGTTACATTTTGGGAAAAGTAGGTCAAAGTTCAAATTTTTTATGAATTTTTAAAATCTTTTTTCTTCTCCCATTTACTTATAATGGGCAAAATTTCAAATGTCTGTAAAAAAATCCATTTTGTTTCAGTTTACTTCAAACTTGGCACATATATAGAGGCAACTGATATGCTGACATCCCCACATGCGTAGATATGACGACATCAGCTGGATCGGTAACAAAATAAGCTACAATATGTGTGAGGGGCGGGGTTTGTTATGACACCACTTGAATTTTACTGTTTCACTCTTATATGTTCTGTCTGACAGAAAGAAAGAAAGAAAGAAAGAAAGAAAGAAAGAAAGAAAGAAAGAAAGAAAGAAAGAAAGAAAGAAAAAGAAGAAATTCACATATATTTGCATATTTCAAAATACAACTCCTCATTGTCAGAAACAAGCTGGATGGTG
Source organism: Sphaeramia orbicularis (assembly GCF_902148855.1). Classification (NCBI taxonomy): domain Eukaryota; kingdom Metazoa; phylum Chordata; class Actinopteri; order Kurtiformes; family Apogonidae; genus Sphaeramia; species Sphaeramia orbicularis. Next base: position 33,167,486 of record NC_043961.1, on the reverse strand, counting down.
TAAACAAACCATAGATGGTACTGAAAAAGATTATACGACTACAGGCCATTTCACAGTGGTTTGACTGACACACCGTAAACAACAGAGTAATTAGCTTCCTAGCATGAAGCGCCGTGACATGAAAGATTAACTATATTCCTTCCATGTGAGGCAGACAGAGGAGGGGAGGGGGTGTGTGTTTCCATATTCATAGCAGACAGGCGCTGACACATACACACCCTGTGACCTTTAAACAGGTCTGTGTCAGTCAGCGTGACCTCAGTGACTCCAGGCCTGAAGACCGGGGTTCACGCTGAGGAGGATGCAGACCCCACAGGTCAGTGTCAAATTAAAGATGAATACAAATGCAGTGTGACTGTCCCCAAGACTGACTGTTTACCGTTACAGGTTAGAGGGAACAGAACCTGGGGGGTTGGCTGTCAGTTCCAGTGTGAAACACAGCAAAAGCACAACAACATGTGGTGATGTAACTATATGTCATATTAACAACGTGTTCTGATGAAGAGCTGCAGATACGTATCTTCATTCACCTTCCTGTTCTACTGCATTCGTGTCTTGTTACTATCAGATGAATGACAGGCAGTTGTTTCCAGGAAGAGTTATTGATACTATTAGTAAGAGTCTGAGTATGTGGATGCATGTTACTTAATAGAACATAATGTCCTAGCTGCTGAGAGATGCAGCCGGGGAACAGTTTTCTTTTAATTTGTGTTGCCAGTTGGTTTTTATTCTAACATGCTAGCTCGAGCGTGTGGAAGTGCATCTGCATACATATAAGTACTTCATTTATTTAATATACTGTATTTTTTAGGACAAGTACAAAGCATAACCTACATGCCAAAGCCTTTATACCCTAAAGTAATTTGCCGGTCACTAGATAGTCATGTAAAATACAAAACTCTGCACTCAACAACACTATACGGACTGAACAACATAAAGGCACAAACACTAAATACTAGAAAACAGTGGCAGTTTCTCATAGACTGCAAGGGAAAGCTCGGCTTCCCCTAAAATTATGAAATTAAATGGTTAAATATGTACGGTGGTGTTGACATTTCATTGACTACAAATGTGTATGAACACATTCATTTCATAGACGAGTTTGTTCAGAATCAGCTTTATCACAGATCAACGGACTCAATGTTGTTCACTTCTCATACATTCCCGTTGTGCTGTTTTCTCATACGATCTCTGCTCAGTGCATTTGCCTGTAGAAGCTCAGCGTCCATGCACTTCAATGGGACTGAGTGGAAAAGTTTTTTTCATTGCCTCAAAACTGGACGGTAACTGGATAAATGCCACGAAGTTGTCCCACCCCCGGATGCTCGGTGTCTCTGGGGGTGAATGGAGCTGTGGGCGGAGCTCGGCTGGGCTAGACGCCGGGCTTCCATGTGCTGATTGGAGGATCAGTCGAAAGGCTGAATCCCATTTGATTGACAGCTAGTTTGAACTTGACAGAGTTCAGTTTAATACCGTCGCGCATTCTGCTGTGAAATCGAGAGAGAAACTACTACGAAATTACTTGTTAATTTCTTGCACTGTAAATAAAACACACTCATTGGACTTCCTTGTTTCAATTTAACATAATTTCAATGTTTTCTTGTTTACTTGGTACGATAAGGTCACTGACCATTTTCTTAAAAAGGAATGGAGGGCCGAATTTATGTTTAAATAACTTGACCATTTTTTTTAATGTAAGCTGACAATGAGCTTCCCCTCTCTGAAAGACGAGCAGCCGCCACTGCTACAAAAGCAGCATAAGGCAGGAAGTAGCAGATCAATTATGACTAATAACTGATCACTCTGAAAAGCAGTTTGAATTTGAGCTTGTAATGATTATAGATAATTGATCTGCTAAGAAGTCAAAGTGTTTGACTGATGTACAAACTAACCAAAAACTGCAAATAATGACCAGTAACTACACTTAGTGGAGTATTATATAAATAAATGACTCGGTATATTTAGATACATGTTCTCCCAGAGTCAGCTGAAAAACAGATTACACCGGCTAACACGCTCGCTGTGAGCTCGCCTCCGTTTGAAATGAAACGCTGACACTTCACCCTCTGCCCTGAGATTTTTGTGCACATTCCACTCACCTCTTCATTTCTATCTTCAGCGTGGCCAGGCGAGACTGCAGCTGGTGGTAGCGCATTAAAAGCTCTGTCTGGACGGGCTGCTGTGCACTCACCTGGCACACCTGGCACAAAGGAACAAAGACACCTTTAATAGGATGACTGTACTAAGAGAAGACTCAAAAGGCTACGTTGGACATATTTTAATGATTTTACAGACCATGAAGTATGGCTTAAGACTGTTTCTTACCCACATTGTGTCTCACCTCATCTCCCATGTGTGGCTGATAGTCAAAGCGCGCTGGAGGACAGAAAATCTGGCTGTGCGTGTCCATAAACTTTAGCTTATCACCTCTGATATCCATGCATCTACTGCTCCCTCCAATAAGTCCAGACCTTCATGGCGAGAGAAGTCTCCAAGACTATATTCTGCAGACAGGTAGGTTCTCATGGTGCGTGCCAGGCTTGCATGGTAACCTAAATCACAACACTAATGACAAGAAATAAATCATTCAGTGTAGTAATTGCAAACTCATAGTACCATTTTTAAAGATATGAGGCTAAAGAAGAATTTCTCTGTCAATATTTGCAGAATTTTGGCTGAATATGACTTACATCTATCATATCGACACATCGTGGATATAGTACTTGGCCACCAGAGCATTGGTGGCTGCCAGATTGAGTAGATAGTCGTTGCGGGCCTTTGTGCATTTCAGCTTGTTTTCAGAGTACTTGGCTTGTCTCTAGGGAGAAAAAAAGACACAGTCTCATCAGTGCAGGATGTAAAATGGATTCCTAATGTACTAAAAGAATGCATTACCACATCAATCTGATTATATCTTCTATAATCAAGTCAATACATGACACTTTGTAGGCTTAACGTCATCTTTTATGTTTTTACACACTCAGATACAGATTATTTGCAGTACTTCAAAATATATAATGTACATTTCTTTTAAATTACAGTAGATATAGCTCATCAATCAAAGGCTCCATTAAAACACACCTTCTCCTTCATTTTCTCCATCTTCTTGACCGAGCTGCGCCGTTGTGGACGTTCATCGTGACCATAACGCAACAAAACCGCTACTAATGTCATTGGATTCCCGATGTGCTTCTCCTCCTGTTTCTCAGCCTCCTTCAGCTTATTTTCAGCACTGAGACTCTCCGTATGGTACATGTGGTACGTCTTCATCACCTGAAAGAGTACACAACCAACGTCAAACTCCAGGTGACTTTGACTGACTTTGAGAAGGAATATTCTGTGAATATGTGTATATAAACAGCCCTCACAGTATTCTATAAGCACAATATAGACCATAACATGTGTGTGATGATAGTATATTTTGTTAATTTAATGTCTGAATAAAAATATAAGCAACAATACAGGTTAAAATAGATAAAATATATTAATTTCTGCCAAATTTCACAGTGTGGTCATGGCATACAGTAAAGTTATGAGTAATGTAAAAACTCCAACCGGTACTGTCATGCTTTGTTTGGTTATGGTTACTGAATTAAAATCAGACTTGTTTTACATACACTACATGAATAAAAGTAGTAAATTCAGGTTTCATTGCTAAAATGAGGCTGGGCTACAAAATGACATCACTGGTCTTCAAAAAAATGACTCCAGAATAAACGAACCATGCTTGAATATTGTTAAGATGTTCACTAATAAAGAAAAAAATAAGTCAAAAATGTTGGTTGGCTGTAGTTTTCAAGATTCACTCTTGGGTCATAATGTGAAATTATAAGAATTAATAATGGGTTTTACTCAAAAATGAATGTTTGTCTCAGAGCTACCAGATCTACTTTAACCTCCTAAGACCCAGGAAATGTCAGCAAAGTACAAGCTTTTTTTTTTGTTTTTTATTAAATAAGTGCCTATATTGGAAACATCATGATGCAACAGTTTTTTCAGGTGCAGTTTTAATTTTTTTATGGAATGTCCTTTGTGGTGGACAGTTTCTTTTCTTTTTCTTTTCTTTTTTTTTTTTTGTATAAAGTTGTGAAACTCTTGTCCACAAATGTGGACAGAAAACCCAAAGCTAGGTCTTAGGAGGTTAAAACACTGTCTGCACATTACAAAACATTCACTTTTCAGGTTATTTCTAGTGTAAGATTTATAAATGAATTCTATACATGTGCAGAAAAAAATACATGTGTGTAATAACACTTATCATATACGATGAAAACAACTGACCAGCAGTTTGTCATTTTTTTCTAATTCATGTTATTAAAAAATATGTGAGATTCAGCACATTTAATCTCTGAGGCAATTAATCTCTAAAAAAATTTAAACCAGTGTAATGACAGTCAAAATATAATTTAATATAACAATAAATTGTAATAAATGCTTTCATTTAATCCAAATCCTATTTACATCATCATCTAAAAAGCTTACAAAATGCTTTAAACTTGACATTTTTTTATATCATTATACATATTATAAATATTCAACCTCTCAGTTTCTGAAACATCTGTAATAATCATTTTAAACCATAAGTAGTCATCTGATTTCTTCTACTCTCACCCAGAAAAAAAAAAAAAACGGCTTTTAACTTAAAAGAAATAATGATTTGACATTTATTAAAACTGTTGACAACTGATGTGAATATTTTTCACATGATAATATTTCAAATCAACAGGAATGGTAAGTCCTGTAGGTGTGATGTGTCCCAGTATTTTTGTCCATTTAGAGAAGATTCCAACGAGGGTTATTTCTGTGACTTGTTCAGTATTAATCTCTGCATTTTGCTGAAACCTTGTCCGAGTGTTTTGAACAGTTTAAACCCTCACAAACACATGAAAAATCTCAAGGTTTCAAAAATAATTGTCTTCTGTCTGAATTTATTTTGTACACACACATCAGTTTGATGTTTGTCTGCGGCATGAACTGAAATGATGGCAGAATGTTTATTCATTCCACTTGTAAATGTTAGGACATTCATTGATTACAGCAGTTACATTTTGATGAAGCCTCCAGATGAACTGAATTTCTTGGGCTGGAATGTGTCTGTAGATGTTTCTGTGGGTTTGTCTTTAATGCATTCTTGAAGAAAAAAAAAAAACAGCAATAAGCACTTCATGTGTTGTTTTACTACGAGGGCCTTTAGTGGCCGTTCACTTCCTCTGTTCCTCTGTTTCCTCTCAGCAGCTGCTTTAATGTGTCTGGCTGCTTCTGACGACCACGGAGCTTTAGATGAGTTTGTCACAAATTAAACTGAGATTCAAACACCCTGCTATTATTAAAAAGATCACAGAGGAATGTTTAACTCTTAATCCATACACAGTGGAATTAAACTAACATCTGCTCCTCCATCACTCACTCCCAACTTCTGGTTGCCTAGCAACCCAGACTGACACTGATGTGGAAAGAACGGTGTGATCGATAAGAAGGAGAGAAAGGAGGTTACAAAGTGACAGTGAGCAACCGTCCCTGCAATATGTGAAACAAGAAACTATTTCCACATGAGGCAGTGCCGATCAATAGCAGACACCGACAGGCAGGAAAAGATGGATTCGGTCATCATTAATTTTTCATGAAACACATAAACTTATCATAAAGACAACTTGTACTAGTTTCATTCACGTTACGTAACTCATCTATCCTAAATATTAACAGGCTGCTGCAATTCCTTATGCTGTGTGTGTGGGAGCTGCAGATAGACATTTAATAATGCATGAAGCACAGTGAGGAAAAATCAATATCAGTAAAGCAGCAAAGTGCTGTATAATGTTACATGTGAAGATGTCTCTGGTGTGGATTATATCATGCAAGTATTTGTACTTGAAATCTATTTATGATTCGATGCAGATTAACTCGTTGCAAACAGCATGTTAAAAACGAGTGTAAATGTTCATCACAGGTCGCTGACATACTGTACATATATGACAGAATGTCTATGTGTTCTAGAGTTTTCTATGATAAATAATTAATTATTTTACTTTCATTTTTTATTTCCTAAAATCATACCCAGAACTATGCTACAGCATCTCATATATTAAAGAGAATTAAATATCTCACATAAAAACTTTATGGAAGCTCCTAAACTTCAATATAATTATAGTTTGGGGTCACAATCAATTTTACAGCCTCATGATAAATGCGTCTTAGGTACAAGACCAAATCCTGTCTCATGTTTTAAATATCTTTGATTGATCACCTACAGTATTTACCCAATAACCTTTTAGATATAAAACAAATGATTAAATGTGCTGAAAGTGGCTAAAGGCGGAGCTTGCCACATGAGTAAAAATGTATACAGTTAATCAACAGCTTCAAGTTTTCATATTGAAAATATTTCAGGAACATTCAGCTTCTGCATGTATTACTATATACCCCTTTGTGTCATTTTTCTGCTGAAATAAATATGTGGATTATGAAATCCCTGAAAACAACCTGTGTGGTGGAACTGCATCCCACCAACAGCATCAGAAATCACTGCATCAGGACGATTTCCTCAGCAAGACAGAGACATTTGCACTCAAAACAAACAGTTTTCAATCTTCACCACAACATGAGCAAGTTTTATAAGTGAATATATGATGTTTAATGGTGCACTTGAAAGTATCTGTGTATGAAGATTTCTGTATGAAGGTGCAACACATAAGGACATACGAATGTTTACAATATCACACAACAGATGCACCTGATTACATGCAACATTAGCTGAACTTAGAGCAGCCCATGTTTGCTGTGAGCACCGTACACCTCTGCAGCACATACTGCTGAGTCTGCTTGAAGCACAGCCAGGGGCAAGAACACTCTCCCCTTCAACTGATGTGAAAATTCAGTGGGAAGAAGAATGCAAATTTTCTCCTTTCATGACCTCAGGAGAAGGAAGAAGCGACCTGTTAGAGGCTGCACTGCTGATAAGGCATATCTGCTGTGTGCAGTGTCAGGCCAGCTGCTTCACTGGCTACAGGTTCAGGTCTGGCTCAGATTTAGGATTGATGAGCTACATGGAGCCAAGACAGGGAAAAGGGAAGCAGACCGCCTGGTTCAGACATAGAAAGGTCAGGTAATAAAGGAGAATATTGGTTTAACTCACTGTGTAGAGCTCATTGGTGACTTTCACTAACTCTTCATGCATCTGCACTCCAATATCTTTGCTCTGTGAAGGAGAAAAACACATGAAGGTTTTATACGCAACATAAATATCACAGTTATAAACAAAGGAGATAGTTTAACATATGAGTCTTACCACTTTCTAAATGTGAAAGGAAGAAGGCTGTGTGCCAGTTTTTGTATTTTGAATGTGAGGGATGTCAGCAGGCATTGAAATGCTGTCATTTTTCTCCACTAGAAAAGATCTAATACAATGCCCAAAGTGCACATGCAGACAAAAATAGAACTGTGCAGTAACTGCAGAACATTTCCCAGGGAGTTGTGTCACAGTTTCAGCTCAGTTACAGGGGCTAAGAGCCTATGATGAATTGGACATGTCCCATGACAGGGCTTATAGCCCAAGAGAGGAATGGGGCCAGTGGAGTGTGACTCTGGAAATCCTGTTGAGGGGATATGGAGCGACACTTAGCCCAATCAATCCTGTTTTTTGCCACCTCTCAGGGACCACTTGTCAAAACAGCAACCTAGCATTTTCACATGTGACAAGAATTAAACTTCAACACAACTCGTACATTTAAACTTTGACTAAACAAATGCCTGGGTTGATTCATTCCCGCCTCACATGTGCAATTTATTAGCAGCAGACTGCACTGCAGCTGAACCTGAATGCTACGCCATAACAGGATTATTGTTTCAAAGAACTTAGTTACAATTTCAGCTAACTTTTTGCAGACGGAAACATTTTTTTTCTACAATCAGTTTTTAGTTCTTTTCTTCATGCTGACCACAAACCATCCCACTCTCATTAAGACTCTCATCATGACAGTTCAGAGCCCCCTCGAGGGCATAAATTATTGGAGAGTCCTGCTGCTGTCAAGCGATACTGATCTAGAATCCCCAAGGCAAATTGTTTATCACAGCCTCTTAAATTGTAGGCTATCCACTACCATTACATGTGCAAGACATTAAGCTTATACCTTATGAGGTGTGACAATAAAACCCCAAAAAGAACAGTTTTTATTATGATCAAATTAAAACAATCTCACTCTAAGTTACTGAATGGGCATTTAGAGTATCATAAAGGCTAGTGATCTAAATATAAATAGTATGAGTATAAAATTTAGATATACAGCGCACATGACGAATGACGATGCCGTTAAAGAGACAAACTAATCTTTTTTGTATCATCAGTGAAGCTGTTAAATGTGTTCAGTTTGTATTGTGAGGCTAAAATAACACAATTTTAAGCAATAAAACCACAATGACTGTTTGGAGTGTGATTAAACTTAATTATCGTAACTTATTTATCTTGAAAGTATGTTACGTAATTCTCTTACATTAGCATCTAGAGGCAGTAGACTATACAAACCACATGGCATAAAACATTAATAGACACACACACATTACGCTGCTCTGACGCCTGTTACAGTTCATACTCTTGTAGGTGTGGGGTCAACGTTCCAGCTGTGGGCATCAGTCATGCAATCTGTGTGCATTAGTAATGGTCTGAGTTACGCGGCCTCATCCATTTAATTTCAATTCTGACCTTTTTGAAAAGTCTGATGACATCCTCGCCCACATGAGCCAGGCGGACAATGACGTTGTTGTTGTAGATGTCGCTGAGCGTGGCGTGGTCTCTGCTTTCCCGCCTGGTCTGATCCAAGACCAAATACCAGCAGTTCACAGTGGATAAGAGGTTTTGGTCCTTTCTGAAACAGATGATGTGAGCCTTTTAAACACATCTAAAGGTAAGAGGATGCATTCACTGGGGATTAAAATAAACTTCCAGTATGAATATCATATCATATCAGACACATATTTTTATGTTTTATCTAACACACATTAAAACACTTGTACTTGAACTTTTCCATGTATAAACACACACTCAGATTCACACCTGGGGCAGCATCATCACATCAAAGTTCTTTTTTTTTTTGGATCCACCCTGTTAGCAAACAATTTAAGACTGCTGAATCATATATCTGGTATAATTGGTTGTAGAAGAAGAGTGAGACTCAGACGAAACATATCATGTATCATTTTCAGTGTAATTGTTAATAAGGAAGAGGGTAAAACATTCTCAGTCCTGATGACTATCTGATCTGACAGAAAACATTTGATCATTCTGAATCATACAATGCAATTAAGGACTATGAAACAACATGAACCATTTTAGCAAGGCTGTCATCATTAGGTTTTCACGTGGATTTCGAAAACAAATGTCTTGCATGTCATACTGGATACAAGCACTATGCAGCAACACACACTCTGAAAAGTATACTTGTAGTTGCTTAAATCATATTAGCATACTTACTTATTTATCACTATCTAGTTAATTTAACTCATGTACTTTGAGTATTTACTCATTTTCTCCTACAGAAGTACAAAAGTAAGTTCATCTGAACTGAACACCCTCTGGAGTCACACTCCAGTCCAGTTGGTGCTGTTAATTTACTTCTTTAAGCAACTTTAAGGAGGTTTTCCAATCGTCAAAATGCCACAGAAGAAGAAGACACGAGGCGTTTAGTTAGTAAGTGACTGTTGATGGGCAGGAAAGGAGCACTGAAGTTTTCTGAGGCAACGTGGAAGGTAATTTTAGACGGAAAGAAGTGTTAGGATTCTCAGAAACCCCAGAAGTAGACAAAAACATGCTTCAGTGTTGTGCTGTAATGTGCACGAACACACTGATTTGAAGCCCTGCTTACATGTCAAGGTTCCTTACTTTAAATTTCCCAAAGCAATCAGGCTCTACAGGTGTGTTTAAGCTCTTCCACCAATGTGGGTGAGGTTGGAATCAGCCAGAACACCTGCTCTTGGAGTGGACATTTTGAAAAACCATGAGTCAACATGGCCTTTCTCATTCTAGTTTGGAAATCCTACATATTCCAGACCTTTTGGCCTCTCACTTGGGGAAGGCCTTTCTCAACTCATAATGAGAGCCTCTTGTGAAAAACAAAAACCCAAAACTAAACAGAGATCCATTCCAAGTTACATTAAAGGAGTGAAATTTAGCTTTTTTAAATGGAATTATGCATTTTAAAACATTTCCCTGTGGTCTACATAAATTGTAAATGCTATGCTTGGGTCTGAATTCTACATTAATTCAACTCCACAGGTCCATCTTCAACCCTATTTCTGACTAATGACAACAGAAAGGTTGTTTTGAGCGCTGGCCCTTTAAATGCAAATGAGCCACTTCCCACCCCCTCCAGGTTGTTGACCATGCTGCTCTGTCCTGTTCAACTACTTGTGTTTGTTAATACAACCAACAACTGAAGATTCTAGGTAATTGGCTCGAAGTTTGGACATATTTTCAGTATGAACTACAACTGCTGCTGCTGATAAACAATTATGTCGTACTCAGAGAAATGCTCGTTGGAAGTCTTGATCTTACATGTGCAAATGTCGTGACATAACTAGTTATAAAACATAACAAATTAAGAAGGAATTGAAACAGGTTGTAGACATGAATATAAAGATAGCTTTGCAGCACCTGGAGGGTTCAAATTCAAACCTTTTGAACTATTAGGGTCCAAATACACAAATAAATGTACCAAAGACTAATAAAAGTAGGTTTAGCAAAATATAACCCCTTTGAAATGGTTTTAATGTCATATTCCTTTCACTTCCTTTTCCTCCTCCTTTCCTGCCTAACTGCATATAATTACCCATGGACTGCTTGTGTGTGTGCTGCTGTTACGGTATTTTGTTTGAATAAAAAAATCACCCTGAAAACGAATCATTCTTTGCTGTGCTTTCTAAGTTGCTTACACTTAGAAAGATCTAATTAATTCTACTTGATATTTTTAAGTAAATTAAAATAAACTAGTAGATATGAAATGAACTGAGCTTAAGACTAATGATCATGTTTACTTGCCTATTTTGAGTGCAACCAGTTCGATTAGGCTAAGTAAGACCAACCTGACATATGTTTCAGTGTAAGACTGTCAAAAAAAACACAAGAATGTTGAAAACTTGGACAAATATGAGTGATAAATGAATATGACACTCAATGCTGCAGTTAAAATACTGTCTTTAAAAGTGTTGGATTCGTTAAAATGATGGAAACTCATTTTGTTGTCCTGAAATACTACTTAAGATAAAACAACATTTTATATTAGAGCTGGAGTCAGAAAGCCAGCAGTTATTTTTTAATCTGTTTTAAGATGAGGGTGAAAGTGTAGCACGGGCATGTTTTCTATCAACTACTTCCAAACTGTGATCATTTTTGTCCTTGGAGAACTGATCATTTATTTATTTAGGTTTGTTTTTTTTTTTTTTTTTTTTTTAAGTAAATAAAAGCAATTTCCTGCTTTTCCTGCCTAAACTCAAATCTTTAGCTGCAAAACACACAAGTTTCAACACTACAACCATGTACGTATGTTTTCATGAGGCTTGCTTGCATTTTGGTCATTTTTAACCTAATGTTTATGAGTGACAACAGTGCTTTCAGAAATATTTCGATACAACATGCTGGATATTTGTTCATAATCCTTTAGCTTCTTCATTCCTCTCTAACACTGTATCTGCGAATTCTACTGATCGTGCATCTGGTTGACTCAAGATTTCTTTGTCAAGTCTGAGAAGTTTAGTATTGACACCGAGTTGAAGGAGTTGAACTTGTGATGCCAAAGGTAGTCAGTCTTAAGTTCTTGATATCAGCATCTCCTGCTTTCCCCTTTCATCCTTTTATTCTTTGATAAAGAACACGAACAAGCATCTAAATCCCTATGGACCCTACTTTCAAGAAGAGCAAGTGTTTGATCCTGGACATGGATCAGACCTGAGTATAACCTCACTGTAAACATTTGGCTGTTGGCCGTTTTAAATAAGAGAGCATAGTGTGTACAAAGGAGTGATGCAGTGCTCAGAGCTGATCATAGGAGATGACAGAGAGCGGTTTTCTATCTGCCACCCTTCTAAAAGTACACTAGTAACTGTCACACAATGAGGCTTCAGCACTATACACAGAATACACACCATAAAATTCTAATCTGTTGTACGTTGTCTTGTGTCAATTGTCTTTTAACAGATACAAACAGTGATATAATCACATTTTTGCTGAAGCCTCTGTATTACACAAAATATTTCCAGACAATCTGACATTAGAAATGAAAGTAAAGGAAGGAACACCGATAATAAAGAAAGACACTGTGGTTTTTTGTGCATTAAAAAAAACTGACAGAGAGAGTTCAGAGCCAGATCTGAAACTCAACAAGAGCAGACCATGTGGGATTATTAATGACAGAGACTTAGTGGGTCCATTGTAGTCTGAGTATGAATCTAGCCTTTGACAGACATATATAATGATGACCATTTAATGTGACGGGGGAGAATCTGGGCCAGAGGGGTGTAGAGGGAAGTCATGCAATGTGAGCTCCTACAGGGGTCTCCCCTCAAGGGAACGCTCCATTTATCAATGTCCCAGTGACGGGAGCTCACTGCCATGATTACGCTTTATGTCCAATTGGCCGGAGAGACTGAAAGGGAGATGGAAAACCTCCTCTGAATAAACCAACGTGTTTGTTACGCATGACTGACAGAGCCAGGTCACATGAAAGAGTGTAATTCTACTTATCAATTAGAACATGTGAATGGAGTGACTGTATGCAGCAGGTTGAAGTTGAATCGACTTTTGAAAAATAATCTCATTCCTACTGTGTTTGATATTTTTCTTTTCTTTTATTTGTGATCCCTAATTGTCCAAATCAACCGTATGGAAATGGGCAGCATATAAGAACATGATCTGAAAGTCAAATCAAGCTGCAGGCTGGTCAAAGCATCCAAGCAGTAATTCCTCCAAGTGCTTCAGGGTCTGTTTGTTTCATGCACACATATCTCCTTTACACAAACAGTTAAAACAATTTAAGTCAGTTGGAGTAAAACAGAGCCTATTTTCTATTCCAGCTGGAACTGTGATTTATTTTATGTGACCATTGAAAAAATATGAGTATTTGGGTAGCAGCCTAGCATGCAGTTGTTTGAGAATGGAAATGAAATGACAGCCACATATAAAAAATGAGGAGGGGGTAGATAAAGAGTCTGACCTAGTTGGGGGAAACAGCAGCCTGAGGCCACAAGCTTCCTTGGCCCTGGCTACATCCCTCCTCTCCTTTGTGTTGTTTATCCCTTTTTCTTATTTCTGTCTCTGTCTGTGCCATGCCAGTGATTAGTTGGAAATGTGTAACAGTTGTTATTCAAACACGTCCTAGATTAATGTTCCAGTGCTTTACAGGCAAACATGTCGAGTGTCAAGACTCACTTAAAGTGCTGGTGCTCTCTGGAGGTGCGGATTTTGGCAGAGTAGCGCTCAGCCAGTTTATCCAGGCCTCTGGAGTACTCAAGCTGGAGCTCAGCCTTTCGACGGAAGAACTCCTGTAGGTCCTGCAGCAGCTGCAGCCGGGACTCTGACTGCTGCTCCAGACAGCGGAACTGCTCCACCAGCTGGTTACGGATCTCTGCATATCAAAAAGGGAGACCACCTTCAGAATACCCACTGACTCTCTGGAGGGCTTACGTGCTGGGCTGTACTTTTGCATGACAAACAGTGCTGCAGGTCAGAAACACTTTAACGGTGGGTTTTGTAAAGTATAATGTAGTATATGTGCAGATAGAGTTGACCCAGCAATGCAAGCGCTAATAAAAGAACAAAGTCATCATAATTGGATAAAACCGAATGTCAAAGTGAATTTGGTCTGCTGTCTGTGAATGTGTGTGTGAGTGCAGTGGGGGGATTGTGGGGGTGTCTAAATGCTGGGGTTGCACACGTGCATATGAGATGCATGTCTGATGATTGCAGCAGACAGCACGGAAATATAAAATAGGTCAGCTTCTCAAAATGCATTGTGCTGAGAGAGCCTTCAGAGAAGTTTGTGTTAAAAAAAAAAAATCTCAGGCATTCTTTCGATTACAAGATTGCTGTGGTTTCTGCTTATGAGGTTTGCAAACTCACTGTTCCTTTTCTCAGTCTGAGAATGAGGACAGATTATGTTTTGGCCTAAATTTTGAAAATATGGTCAATATTATATTTAAAAATACCTTAATGGTCCAAAAATACATGTTTCTATTGTTATGGGCAAAGCAATTTGTATTGTTCTTCACTTTGCTGATTCGTACTGAGGAACTGTACAGATTTCACAGAGGGCATTGGCTGTTACCTTTACTGCACGTGATAAAAATGTCAGTGAAGCAATAACATCCTTTATGACCCTACTTTAACACAGAACAGGATACGTATTAAATTTAATCTGTATACTATTTATTGCAAGCTACTCCTAAATAAATCCATTGGCTACAGAGTCTCTCAAAATGTAACTATATAAGAATATGGTGTGAATTAGTGATGAAAACATGGCCAGAACCCTCGATCACAGTATGTGTAATTTTATTTCACATTAAAGGTACACATAAGGTAACTGTTCTTTAAATTCAACAATGAAATGGATTAAAATAACCATACTGTACTTCATTGCATTTGATTTTGTTCTTTTATGGAGCTTTTATACAAAAACAACACTTCTCACATGACACAAACAATGAATAAAAACTCAAATCAGTAAAACTAGTAATAATTTTTTTTCTCAAATGGAGGCTCCAAGTTTTCAAACACTGTTTTCAACACTGTAAAAATATAATATAGTTTGTAAATGTTTGTTTCCATATTTGAAGTGGTCGGGAATTTTAAACAGACTGCGAGCGGTCCTTTGTCAAAATCATATTACCGTGGCAAAGTAGTTGTATTTGCAACATTAGAAACAGTAGTATTAGTAGTATTTGCAGGGAAACTGTAAAGTCAAATCTCTGCTACTGAAAACACATGTTATGTACTCTCCTAAGTAGGGGCGGGATCAGAGAGTATCCAAAATAATACCAAAAATAAATGGTCTATTGCCCATGACAACACTGTTACCATGATAGAATTCAGTTCAGGTTTCATTTACTAACAAGTGGTGCCAGGCACAACAAACCCCGCCCCTCACTCATATTGTAGCTTATTTGGCATTGATACAGCTGATGTCATCATGTCTATGTGTGTGGCGAGGTCAGCATAGACATATACAGCATAGACAAAATTTCTCCCCAATTTAAGTAAATGAAAATAAAAAAAAAAGATTTAAAAAATGTATGAAAAATTTGAACTTTTAGCTGCTTTTCCCAAATGTATCACATCTATTCTGGGTCACTGGCAATCTATAAACCCAATTTGCATGAATTCAACCAATAATTTTGCTGATTAGAGTGTAACAAACAAACAAACAAACAAACAAACAAACCGAACCAAAAACAATACCTCCTGGGCGGGGAAAATAAATTATGATACATCATAATATCTGTGGCAAATAGGGAAAAAAAAAAAAAATAATAATATCACCCAACAGCAAAAAGCCAGTTCTCACAGAATCTGAAAACTTATATTAAACAATCTGGAAAAAACCTTTTAGTTTTGTGCCTCTTTATGTCCACATGTACTTATCATTCCAAGAAACAATGATCTTGTAACACAAACAGGATGCAGGAAGCAGCACATCTTTCGAGCAGTGTATCAATAATATATTGCAACTATTGAGTAAGCACTGATGTACTGATAGCTTATCCCACCGATTACTAGGATATTTCTAACATGATGGGAAATATAAAACAGACACATACATTATCATCAGGTGACGTCGACCAATAGTAGATTTTGAAAGGCCAATATATTATCAGTTGTTAATAACACACAAATCTGATGGCTGATACATTAACTGATATTACTACCACCATGAAAAAATACAATGTGTAGGTGTTATGTTTTTTTTTTTACTTTA
Organism: Sphaeramia orbicularis; assembly: GCF_902148855.1. NCBI lineage: Eukaryota > Metazoa > Chordata > Actinopteri > Kurtiformes > Apogonidae > Sphaeramia > Sphaeramia orbicularis. The sequence continues at coordinate 33,151,530 of NC_043961.1, read as the reverse complement.
TTTTACACTATGCAACTGTTCAACTTGACATCCATCAAATCCATAAAACTTAACATCAAATCAATGTAATAATTACCAATACATCTGGAACTGAGCATCAAATACTGACCACAGAAATTTTGGTGATTCTAGATACATTGCTGTGCTATTATTTTCCCCTTTAAGTAAAAAATTCCACTGAGAGCCTATGTTTACTATCGGCTGTTATTGAAACCAGGTAGGTTGTAAAACGTCCTTTCAGTATCAATAATTAAAAACCCTGACTGCAAAATCTGCGATGCATTGTTCTCCCACGCATTACACTTAATGAGGTAAACAACAATGTCTTCACAGTTTTTTTTTATTACATGGCCCAAAGTCATTAATTTTGTGATATAAATTAGTAGACTTAGATACCACCATGAGTCGTGTTCATTTACCAACCTTCTGGTGCGTCTGTATCTCAGGATTATGCACTCACACCACACACAAAGCATCTCTAAATGAGACAATAAGGAGCAGCAGCAACAGTGAGATGGCTGAATATTCCATTACGACAGACCTGTTTCAACCATGCATATCATATAGCTGTGTAGTGAAAGACTTTTGTAGAATGTGTCAATGGAAACATGTCCCAGTGAAAGAAAAGCCTTATTGTTTTGTTCTAAATGCTGTTTCTGTATCTAGAATAAAGGATTTTCAAAAATGCATCCCTCACTTCATCTGGGAGTGTGTGATGAGTACAAACGGTGAATGAAAAAGCAAGACCGGGAACTAAGAATGAAACAGACAGAATAAATATGTAGTCCCTTGCTGTTTAGAGGTGCACCCCTTATGGTCCCATAGTTGGCCAGTTGCTTGGTTACATGTCTCTGGAGGCATCTCAGTGAGAGCAGGCCAGTTCCCTGTTCTGACCAGTCACAGCAGTCAGTCTGCTTAGCATAACAGCCAAGGACAAGGGCAACTTTCTCTGCTTCAAAATCCTCAATAAACAGGCTGTGCCGATGAACAAGACAGTAATCGAGTTCAAAATAGAAAGAAATGTCAGTGCGATGTGCTCCTGAGCTAAATAGACCAATGAAACAACACTATTGTTGGCCTATGTGACTTTAATCCTTTTTAATCCCTCAGTGACAGTGTAAAAAAAAATGTGCAGCAAATCTAAATTGATTTAACTGCCATAATTTTATCAGTGAGACATCAAATAGACTCATGACTATTATTGCATTCACTCTCTGTGAGGAAGTTATTTTTAGAACTTAAACTGTTTACTAGGGACTGAGCAGAGCTGCACTACATTCAATGAATGATTCAAGCCTTCACAAAGTAATGCATAATTACGACGGAAGCTGGCAAAGAGTTCAAGTGAATAATATACCAAGAAGTGGGACTTCTAAAAGTAAAGAGACTCTTCCTGTCTTTTTATTGATGACATAGCGGTGAGGGTTTCCATAACTGAAATGCAGAGAGTCACATGATACACCAGGTTCTCTGCTCGGGAACAGTGTTTGCCAAAGTGAGTAAAATGTTCCACACCAAAGGCTTGTGGAAATTTCACTAATAGGATTTCACCCATTTGTAATGTTTGTTTTTTTTCCTGACCCATACGGTTACCAAGTTGGTATGTTGTAGTGACGTTAACAAGCATTCTGAAGATAATTTAATTGCTTCCAAACATCTCATGGTTATATTTAATCAGAGTTAAATAAAGAAAAGGTTGCTCAGTTAACTTACTGGGATTTTGTTACATGCTGTGATACACATCATATGCTGAACATGATGGAGTTGAATTCATAAAAATAAAGTCAGTCCACGGTCATTAAATAAAACATAATTTAAATCAACAGTCATTAAAATCATCATTGTCTGTAATTTTGCCTTAAAAAGTCAACAGCCTACCTAGACTCATCTATAATGAGCTGCATATTCAAAGAAACAAGCCATGCCACAGCATGTTTGTGGTGGCTTCATGCCTAGATCTCTGAAAAATCTTGCAATGAAACCAGGGAAACTATTGGTCAGCACTGCTGTGCTGTGAGTTGCCTGTTAGGCTCCTTTTTCTACTGCAGCAGAGAGTACCAAATCTCACATAGTGAGGAGTCATTGTCACCACAGTCGCCCGCTCTGACTACAGTAGCCTTGCACAGCTATTGCAGTGGCCAGTAGCAGTCTCTGAGGCTGTGTCTGCAGTTAGCCATGCGTGGCTAGTCACATGTGGCCTAACCCAGACTGACACGTTGACACAATTTGGTACAAATCAAGCCTGTGTTCTGTGAACACTTGTCTTCTAGATGCAGTAATGGCGATGGTATGTCTTTGGCCTCACATTTCGCTCTCATTCAATACAAATATTTCCTACAATTGAAAGGATCATTGTTAGTTCAAGCACAGAACAACAAAATCCATCATGTATTAGATGGAATTACAAGCAGCTTTCCTCTACATTTTGCAACACAGAACTATGAGTATGTATTTGTCAGCACAGCAACAGACTGTCTCACACTACGTGTTACTAAAACACAGGCAACAAAGGTATTGTTTCACTGCTGTCATGCAACCCTGACATTTGAAGGCAGTTTCAGTCAAAGCATTCTTTCACTAAGATGAACACACGCTGAGGGGTGTGTCTACTGAGTGGAATGCATATCTGCAGTAAATATGGTGGCGATAGGACCGCCTAGTGTAAAATGCCACTTATGACAGTTAGGGTGTCATTAGGCAGGCGTGTTTCAGTGGGACAGCACTTTTTTCAGTCCCTCCAAGAAAAGTGTCAATGGTGTTTGCAGATTCTATTATTTTTCTTTCATTATGGACACAAATATCTTTATCAAGTCAGTGTTAAGGTATTCAGACTGAGTTCTGTCTGTATTTAATTACATAGGGACGGTCATGTTCCCTTAGCAACAACAATATTTGGATTTTATTACTGGGTCAATTTGTACATCAGACGCAGAGATGTTTGTCTCTAAACACATCAGATGGTATTAAAGTTAATGCAGAGTATGAAGTATTACAATGGAATTTGCTCATTTCGTTTTTCAGGTTTGGCAGGATGTTTAGGCATTCAGTAAGGGTGGTGAACTAATGCTGTTTACATTCATTATATTCAGTATTAGTATAAGAATTTAAATAAGATTGTTAGATTCTAACAGCAGTTCTAGTCACAAAAAAACAAACTCAAGCTATGACACAACAGTGTAAAATAACTGCTAAAAATAAATAATGATCAACGTTGAAACATAAAGCCATATATTTCATAAGGGAGTCTTCCCACATCAATGAATCAGAGATCACATGCGACAATAGTCACAGATACAGGCCCAGACCTGTGAAGCTGTAGGCTCAAAACACATGCCAACACACCAACAATTACTGTTCAAAGACAGCAGCCAACAGTTTGTTGAAATGTGGCATGTTAGAAAATACTGCAAAGTGCATTAGGCTTGTGTCTGATTGAACTGCTGTGCAGTCAGCAAGTCAGCATTATTGGAGGCCAGTGTCAGTGTCAGAGTAAGCCCCCATAGCTCCAAAGTGATCTAAGCCCAGTTTGCAAATGAGCTTAAGATGTCAGCTTAAAAGCTTTTCCTGAAACTGAGACGCAAGATGTAGCTGTGATGGGTCTTTTCGCAGCCACAAAGTTGGTGCAGAGACCAGAGAAAGAGAGAGAGAATGATAAGAAAAGAAAAAAGAAAGAAAAATAAAAACTGAACGAGTCACAGGAATAAAAACGGCAACCATAGAGAGTGACTGAGAGAAGATAACCACACCTGTCTGCAAATTCAGAATCATACATTCTTCATTCTGCAAACACAGGAAGGTCCGTTGGCACCTCTGTTATGTTAAACCACAGTGACACCTGCATCAATAAAATATTTAAACTAAAATACTCATTAACATCATTACAGCCTGCAGCATCAGCGGGCTTTAGCGTTTAACCCCATGTTTCTCTCTAGTCTAAGGTTCTGTGTGTTGGAGTTTAGGGTTTTATAAGGTATGTAATATTTATAATCACATTTTTAGTAGTGTCTAATTACCTAAAGCACAGGTCACTGTATTTGCTTTGCCTTAGAATGAGCAGATCACATCCATGCGCTGTTACCTACATGTTTGAGTGTGGACCAGTCTCTTAACTTAAATCAGAAAACAGAACCATCAAAACAAACACTAGCTCTACAAGTATCCTTTCATATTTTTGGTTCTTTTTTTTTTTTTTTTTACATTTTTAATAGCCATTGTAGAGGAGGGGTATTCAACTGTTGAAATCTGCAACTGCACCATTCATCGCCACTACAGTACAGACTGAACCTTTAAAGCTATAATATGGAATATTTCCACATTAACAATATACTTATTTTGTTGACTTGTGTACTTATCAAATAATTGTTTCCGACAAAGGGAATTCAGATTCAGTTTCATTCCGGTCATCTATCCCGTGAGGTCATATCCTGTTTACTAAGGTGAAAGGTAGGGTAGGAGATCCGGAAAAAACGGTTCAAGCAAGCTACATTTTGAAAATACACAATTCAAAAGTCCAAACCCCTTCTTCAGATTTTTCCCTCGAAGCCATGTCTCCAGAGTACCGGAACGTGCAGTGTTTCTTCCCGAGGTTTCACAGCGCTGTGCAGCATCAATGCCCCCCCAGTCCACAGAACCATGCGCACCTCATTTCATTCTTCTCCAATACCCCCCTCCACAGATCCATGCGTACCTCTGAACTTCAGGTCTGCAGGTGCACCAGTTCATCAGTATACTAGACTAGAAGTTGAACTTTTCACTTGTTATTATGATATGTGTTCTAAGAAATCTCGGGGTGGTAAGAACAGCTGATTGCAGTAAGACTGATGTCAGGCTAGCAGCCCACTAAAGTTTGCTTTGAACACTGTAATCTGTGCATTTCACTATTCTGTTTGTCAGCAGAACAGCCTCAAAAAAGTTTGCTGGTGACCTTTCATCCTAATATAGCTAATATAGCCAAGCTCTGGCTCTGGCTTTGTTTCCGTACAAACGCTTCAAGCCTCTGAGAACGCATGGGGTACGTGCAGATGGTGGGGAGTGGGGCAAATGGCAGTTGGTTTGATAGGCATATCACCATTCAAAATTTCAATGGGGGCCGCTTAAAAACCGATTGGATGGTGTTTTTCAGTCCTGTCATTCCACAGGAGACTAATTCTTTTTTTTTGTGTGTGTTATAGTATTGAATTAATAATGGTTGCAAACGGGATGTGAAGAGGATTTTAAGCATATAGTAAAAAAATGCTCCAGGAAAACATCTCCTACCCCACTTTTAACATTCAGGCTATTCAGTTACTCACACACTTACACGAGACTGAAATAACGTACATTTACCCACACACAAAAACCAATAAAACTGTTAGCTACCTACTGACTCACCCTGTGGTTGGAATGCTTTTACTGAGTTAATATTTAGGGCTTTTAATGACAAAGGTAATAACAGATGCAGTGGATCTGCAACAGTGTGGCAGATGATGATTTGTGTTTGATACAGGGGCAGGTACTGACAGAAAATACATCATGTGCATTTAACAACATCATCTTCTACTATGTTATTATTCTTCATTGATTATTATTAATCACTACTCCTTGTGACAGAGTATGTACTGTGTTTTTAATGGAATGAGACACATTATTAGTTATAACTACCACTGTCTTATGAAAGAGATACATACCGGAATATGGACAATATATGTCCAAAAACAACTTGTAATCCCTAGATATAAAAGGTATAGTCCTTATGACTATGGCAAAGTTTTTGTTTGCTTTCTGATTACATACAGTTTGAAATAAAAAGAGATATGGCTAATTTTTTTTTTTCTTCCCTGGTCACAAAATCAGTCTTCCTCAGAGTTTCTTTACTGTATCAAACCTGGAAAGCAGGTTATGATAAAGAACATAATGACAGTGCAATATGTGACCTGTACATGTTGAAATGTGCAGGGCCTGGGTCTTGTCTTTCAAATGATAACTCCGGTCCGGTGGATTCACAGAGAGCTAAGCCAGAAGGCGATGCACTGAAGTGTTAATTACGCTGCTTGAAGTTGTCTCTGAATGGGTGAGAAGATAACTGCCCACATACATCCTGTAATATCTGCTCTGATACACTGTCAGTGCTCCTGATTCTCATCTCTCTCTCTCTCTCTCTTTCTGGGTGGTTTATTCAGTCACATATTTAGCGGCAGACAGTAAAATCCTTTCATGGTTCATAATTCATACAGACAGCATACATTATTTATGGACTTTCTGAACTGTTTGCTGTGTGACCTTCTAAAGCATTCCCTTTTTTCTTTCTGCTATTACACTCCGTCCTCGAGTGTCAGGAAATTATTGACTCATCATACTGTCTTTGGAAATGACACATTAGAACAATATAATTTACTTTACATTTAATGATATAGTTATGATTACTGTCTGAGTTTGAACCACTTTCCTGTAGAAGCACTGACAAAATCCAGCTGTCTGAAACTACTCCCTATGTGAGGTGCATGACCTCCAGTCTTTTGGAAAGATAGTCCAAGGTGAATGGTTGCATTCCCTTGGTGGGTGTGCAGCATTAGGGCAGCCTGGCATGAACACCAGCTGCACTTTGACACAATAATGGAGCTTCAATAGACCCAAACACTGGTATTGCTGAGGCTTGTGGAGCTCACAGTGATATTGTGATATTCATCTTAGTAGAACTGGTTCAACCAAGTTTCCATCCCTTTTTTTTTTTTTTTTTTTTGTATCAGTGCTAGTGATTCCTGCAATAATCTGAGTGAATGAGTCTGATTTATGAAAACAAAGACATTATGCACAGGAATATGTTCACAAAAAAATAAGCATAACTATACAGGCGTTCCACCCCATAGTATTACTCACTGAAAACCCAACAAAGCTTGTGGTAAAGTTACGCAATAGTGGCTTGACACACTGCATCATAAAAATCCGTCCAGGCCTGCACGTTACCCACCTTTCACTTGAGTCTCATATTCGGCTATAATCTCTTTGTCCTTCTGACTTTCGCCTATATGATGACATTTTGAGGTGGATGAATTGTGCAATCCCCCTGGCGACAATCGGCGTCTCTCTCTCTCTCTCTCTCTCTCTTTTTTGTTGCCTCAATGCAGCGGCTGTCCGTCTGCAGTTTCCTCTGGTAGTTGAGCAACAATCAGATGCGAATCATCGCCTACTTGACTCAACTTCAGAGATTAAACGCACTTGAGATTGTGCGATGTTTGCGGCGTTGCGTTCAAGGCGACGTCGACTTAAAAGTGCATGATGATCTCCGCTCCGGACCACTCCTCTACACCAGTACTCTTCACTGAACCGCAAAACACTTCACGTTTCATATACATTTCACAAAGCCTGAGGGGGGGGTGAGCTCCGAAAAGAACAGCCTATGTAGCAGCCGAAGCGGTAATGGATCACAGCTCCTTCTGCACAACACTGTCCAGCCTGCCTGCCTTTTTTCTCTCCTCTCTCTCTCTCTCTGTCTCTCTCTCTCTCTCTCTCTCTCTCTCTCTCTCTGTCTCTGCAAGTTCAATGCTGCTGCAGAAAAGGCTCAATGGATGTGAAAGTCAATCTGAGACTCCTCCCCATCCCCCTCCCTTCTTCACCACTTTTCTTCTCACGGATGATTTAATATTCGGAGTGAACTGCTGTGCAAACCTTTGGCAGTAACAGACATGTTGTTTAATCTGAGGACCATTTAGCTTCATAGTGATCAGGTTGTGACAGATCTGTTCCCACATGTAAAGCAGGAAAACTGCACCACACAATGCTGAGTGGGTGGTTATGGTAAAAAATGATGAATAAAACAGTGTGTGCCAATACTCACACATTCCACTGATATTTTCTATTAATTATAGACAACTACAGCATAAAATGCATTATGATATAACCCAGATAGCAAATATTTTGGCACTACTATGACACGCATTTGGCATTTTTGGCTTTCTTTTGGCATTATGAAAACCTTTAGGCTTAACTATGGTATGATTAAAGTTATCCATAATAGATATGGAAGCACCAGCAGTATATGGCTGAGTTCTGGCATATGTGTGGTTAACCAAAACACTGGGCAAAGAGCAGGATCAAGTATAGGGATGGTATGGCATGTTTATGGCAAGACAGAAGATTGACTAAAGAGCGGCAACATCTTACTCCATGTATGGATGTGTTTTGGTTGTGTTTTGGCATATTTCTGTAAAGCCAAAACACTGTGCAAAGAGCAGGAATTTCTACCCAGAAGAAAACCCCACTTCATGTTAAAAGCATGATCAACACAAATTTTGGGTGAATTCTGGCCTCCTTTTGGCCTCTCATTGGGTCAGTTTTGGCTACTTTTTGGCTGGATTATGGGGATTTAGGGCTTTTCTGGGACAATTATGGCTATATTTTGGAAGTCCACAATTAGTTTTAGATGAATTTTGGCTTCCTTCTGGTTTGATTTTGGCTTGCCTATTTTGGGCCATTTAGGGCCCATCCATCCGCCCAGAACTTTGCCAAAATGGCATGCCATTTTTGGGCCAGATTTAAGCCATAATGATTTTGCTATCTGGGAAGCTATAAAAGCATTCTGTCAATGAGTGGAAGAAAAAGGGATGTGATTTAACCCTTTAAATCCTAAACCTCAAATGGTCCACCTGGACTATTGTTCTTATTTTGACTATAAAAAGGTTAAAAAAAAAATATCCTGTGAGTGAGTCTGTTTGTCCATTTTTCTAGAGCACTTTTCCCTCCAGATTTTTCAAAATGTAGCAGTCATTTACAATTTACTGCATGTTATAATACTGCTAAAGCAGCTTCTTCTCTAGCTTCTAGTACAAGTGTGAGTAAAATTACCATAATGACCAAATAAACCTGTAAAGCACAACATATCAGGTTTCAAAAACAGTCGGAATTTTTCCAATTGCACAAACAGTGAAGAGTTACAGCCATCCAAACTGCATATGCACAAGATGTGCCAGCAATGACACGTCAGGTTTTAAAGAGTTAAATAATTTCACCTGTGAAAGACAGACTGGCTGTGCATCACTTCATGCTTCTTCCTCCCTCTTAGATCTCTTAATTTAATAAATTTGAATAGTTTTAAAGGAGGATTTTGAATTTACAACCTGCTTATGGTTCTTGGATTATTCTAAGTTAGGACAGTGACATGTCAGGCACTTCCTTCAGCCTATTTCTGGGCAGATCGTATCCTTATCTGCAAATGAGAATTGGGCAGACAGATCATTTTCAGGAAATCTGTAGACTACTGTCTGACTGTGACAAGGGCTAACGCTGGAAAAGAGCCCAGGAAAAAATCTGCAGGAGAGCCGTTCAGTCTCACCAAGCAAGCTACGCTCCAACTTTTAATTTCCTGAGCTTACTCACCAATCCTTGCCCTTGGCCTTGGGAGTGAACCTAATAAAAGATTGTGTGGGTTTTAAAATAATGGAGAAAAATGGTGTGTTTATGATATAAGCCTTTACTTATCATCACTACGTTTACCAGGAGAAAACAGGTCTCTTTGTAGGAAGATGACAAAGATCCCAGACTGCAGCCTGTGTAAATGTATTCACACATTCACATAATGCAGTTCATCGCTGTAGGCTACCACACCTAAAGGCAGTAAAGTGAAATGATTTAGTGTCACTTGAATGTTTTCAACCTTCACATGCCAATGTTGGCCTCTGACAATAATGTCCATCATAGTGTTAGTAGTAGGACATCAGTAATTGGGAGATGTTATACAGGTTACAACAGTCAATACATCACTTGTGTATTAAATGTGAGGGTATGTTTTGTGACATTCTGCCCCAGGCTGTTTGATTAAAGTCATTTCATTTCCGGTACACCACATGCAGATTCTATGGAAGAGGCCACTTATGTGGTTATTAACATAATAATAGTATTATCACTGAGTCACTTACACTGGCTTATACAACTGAACTCATCCCTTTCTTTGGGAATTATCAAGACTATAACCTAATATCAACCCCATTTGATCCTGAAGAATAAAAGGAGAAAAGTGGGATCTTTTGCTTGTTGATAGACCATTTATTAGTATGTAGCAAGAACAAATAAACATCAAAAACACATCCTACAGAAAAGTACCCTGAAAAGGGCTGGACAGGTTTGCAGAATTAAGCAGCCTCCATTGAGCTGTTAGACTTATAAGAACCCTTACTTGTTGGCAACTTGCATTAAGTTATATAGGCCTAATGTGAAGAGAATAAAATGCAGATGAAATCCTTGACCTTACCATACATGACACTCACATCTAAGATAATTTAAAATAGGAAAACGATTAGAGTAAACTGTACATTGCATGGACTGCTTCATTATTTGTAGTAAAATGTAGTAGGAACTGAAGTTTCAGTTTTAGTTGCTGGTCCGGTCGTATTGAGTGGTGCACACACAGTTAGCCGCATGCTAGTTGTTGATCCTGTAGCAATGTAATCTAGTGTTGTTTACTGTTTACGGTCTCTTAAATTAAAAATTGTTTTGTAAACCAGTCTTTCGTTCTACTCGTATGCTTCTGGACAGTGTGTCTTTAAAAACCAACAAAAGCTGAACAGTAATTGAATCGGCTAAACGTAATGACGTTTATTATTGATTTTGCTAAACACAATAGTACTTGTATCTTTGACATTATTTAACACAATATAAATATTATCTGCAAATGTAATGTTTGTCTTATTTTGTCAGAAACTGATAGGACAGCAGAGATAACTTCAGGGTCCACTATCGAACATTTTCCCAGTCGCTGGAAGGTGAGGTATAGTATGTGTTCAGTCTACCCTCTGGTGGTACAGTGAACGCAGCACACCCTTCTTTTACAATTAAAAAATAACTACTACCATTATTTCATCTATGTTATAATAGTTTGATTACTGTTTTTCCAACACATTACTGTTTATGTATTAATTTAGTGCATTTCCTTAAGGTCTTCTCAGCAACCATACAGTCAAGGCTATTTTTTTTTTTTAGAGACAATGAATGACAAAAATTGACACTCATAACATGTCTTAAATTGTCCAGTGATAGTTTATGAAACCTACAATTATATATCACATATTATTTATAAATATACTAAAACTTGGTCTTTCAAATGAAGTAGGAATGTTTCCTTAATCTGCAAACAAGAATATGTGTTACATTTAATGACACTTAGAGGGTTTGGGGAACTTTATCAGAGGTTTCAATACAGCAGTATCACTGTGTCAGTGTGACACTTATGCTAGTCATCTTGACGTTGATAAATATAGATATGTCACAGTCTTACAGTAAAATCTAATGTTACCATAAAAAGGTTTCATTTCAACAAACCTGAGGGTATGAATGACTCATTGTGAAACATGTGCCCTGACATCAACCCTTACTAAACGAAACATAGCTCTGAACTTTCATGATGTCACTGCTGTGAAATGTTCAGCCAAGTCACTGTGCCTGGTTCTGTATGAATTACACAGGAAACCGTACTTCAGGAAAGTGTAACAACATCAAACTGAGATTTAAATGGCAAGAAAAATAAAAAAGTAATTTGTTATCTTTGGGGTTGAGTAATTTCTGCATGTTTGTCATCATGTCACCCTTTTGTGGTGTCTGACACTATCTCCTGTAGGATATTGTGCAACACTTTTTGTCAACAGCCACTCCTTTCCACGCCCACTGAAAAGTAGCACTTATAGTTGAGCCGGGCTCAGGATATAAGTGGGTTCCCAGCGGCTATGAAGTAAATTATCTCAGAGACAGCAAGAGAGGCACGCTTTGTGGAAACATGTTATGGACAATATTCTTACTGCTTAATGGACTGTTTGTACTTGTTCTAATTTGGTCTTCTCGCTCAAGGTAAAGACATTCATTTATATATAATTTTTGTAAATATTAACCAATTAGCAAAGATTCATAGGTTGCATAGTATGAGATATTTTGTAAAAAAAAAAAAAAGTAATATGGTATGTGTGTCCATTTAGAAAAGCTTAATGAATGTTTATAATAATAATAATAATTATAATAATAGTAATTTCAATAAATACAAAGTTCAAACTTTTAAACTAATACTGCATAATAGATAAAAGAACTGTAAAATTAAGTTCAGTGTTTAGTCAACAGTATAAACTCACATATTTGTTTGTAATTTACACTGTTGCCCATAAAGTTGAAATTGAATATTTTTATCTCTTTGAATGAAATGATTGCAACCATGTGATTTATTCTTGATAGATTAAGTGTAACTGAGACTTAGTATGTATTCATTGTAGCTGGTTAAAGGTGATTACTGATGTGTATAAATAGGAATAAAAAAGAGGAATGAGTATGAACACAAAATTATTCCAACTTTATGGACAAGAGTTTATTATAAAGAGTCTAAAACATAAGACGTTGTACATGATATAATCTGACTGATAAAATCTGTTACGCTCATGGCCTATGTGTTATGCAGCTTCTCAGTTGGTTTCTTTGGGCATGACATGTTTTTCTTTCAAATGTACTGGTTGAAATACAGTATTTGAATGAACA